>NC_079441.1:14166297-14406297 GCF_903798145.1 Danio aesculapii | reverse complement strand
GTCAGCAGCACTCGAGGCGAACATTCAGTGAGCATCTGACTTATGTTACACATTCAATGGTGTGACAATATGGTAATACAAATTAGCCGGCTTCTCGAATTTCCTGACCAGATGAACCGATCACCGCAGCAGGGCCACCCAGAGTTTTCCTCAGGCTGCCGGTCAGGTTGACCACCTCACGACCATCTGTGTGTCCTCATGTGTGTGTGCGCGCAGAGTTATCAGAAATATCCAGCCACCGGCCTCCTTCCCCCGTATCCCACAAGACCTCACGCTGTCACAACAGACATTTAGCAGCTTTCACGCTAAAGGGCCACGGGGGGCTTCCTTCCTTCCTTCTCCACTTCCTCCCTCTTTTTTCCGCTTTCCCGCTGTCTGCTCTACTGTTGTCAGAACTATTGATATTTGGTCCCACTTTATAGCCTATTTTCGGTGCTTTAACTACTATGAACTCAAATTAATCAGTTGGGACAACATACTTATACAGTTAAAGTCAGAATTATTAGCCCCCCTGAATTATTAGTGCCCTTGTTTATTTTTTTCCCCCCAATTTCTGTTTAACGGAGAGGTTTTTTCAATGCATTTCTAAGAATAATAGTTTTAATAACTCATTTTTAATAACTGATTTATTTTCAGAAAGACAAACAAAAAAGCACTCAGGGGTAACTCAAATATTTGGTCGGTGCACTTTGGGTAAGGGATTCGTATAAACAACAACAGAAATTAGTCCAAGGCACTCGAAAGATGTGAAAAATTTAAAAAGCCTTTATTAAAATGGCTAATTCTTTAAAAAACCTATGCGTTTCGGCAAGGATCTGCCTTTATCAGGGTAACAGTTACCCTGTTAAATTGTTTTATCAAGCCCAGTGAAAGTGAGAACAACTGGCTTAACAGTACCAGTAGAAAAAATGAGTTAAAAATTCTCAACACTGGTCCAGGCAAATGCAGAAATGAAGACATGCATACATTTGGTATTTTTAATTAATGCTTGGTAATACTTGAAAACACTACAAGTAACAATATTTATTAAGGTATCATACTGAAAGACTCTGCTCTGCTACATTCTGCAGGATGCCCCCCGAAACACCCCTCTTTAACTTCATTTCACAGCTAATTATAGACAAACAGCAGACAGCACGAGAGGTGAATCTCACAATGGCTCTTAAGAGGGAGGAAAACAAAGACTAAAGGGGCAAGATGCAAAAATAGAAAATGCCAGGAAGCATTAAAGATGTTGTGGGGGATAATTATAGTTCAGGGCCATTTTATCTTTTTAGAAGGATGCTAAGCAAACAGGAAGTAGGGCAGAGGTGCAGCTACATGGGCAGCCCAATAGAGCCCGAGACATTCCCACAGCGGCGCTGGAAAAACACACAGGTTCAGAGCGGATCAGAGCATCCGAGGAAACTCAAACGCAGTATGGGAATGACGCTGAGGCGCTTTCTCAGGCAGTTTTTGTTTACTGGCGCACAGAAGTGACGTCACAAGAGCTTTTGATGTTCATATGCATTTAAAATATCCAATATTTACTTTCCTAATATAGTTTCTGTTTGCATTAAGAC
This sequence comes from Danio aesculapii, assembly GCF_903798145.1. NCBI lineage: Eukaryota > Metazoa > Chordata > Actinopteri > Cypriniformes > Danionidae > Danio > Danio aesculapii. Next base: position 14,404,735 of record NC_079441.1, on the reverse strand, counting down.
ACTTTTCTGTTGTTGTTTTTTCCTTTAATACATAAAAAATGCTCTGACTTTCTAACACCGGAAAGCTCTTGCTCTCTCTCTTAAATTTTAAACATATACTGGATGTGCTTTACAAGTCACAATTGACAAAATATAATGGAGATTTGCCGTGGAAGATCTTGCATGGCATTATTGCAGTTAGTGCATTAATTTCCATTATAAATCTGCAAGTAAAAGATAGTTGTACTTTTTGTGGTCAGATTGAAACATTTTGCAATGCTTTTTAATATTGTGAAAGGTTGCGACCATTGTTGTTAAGTGTTTATAAGAGATTTTTGATGATTTTAATGAAAATTTCAGCATGCCTGTATTTATTTATGGCTTTAAGGTGTCTGAAACAAAGGAAAGAAATAGGATGTTTGTACAATTTTACTCTTGGGCAGGCAAGAAATATATATTTATGCAAGTAAAAAACAGAAAATAAAAATTTGGTATTAAGAGTAATACAGTTAATGCTTTTAAAGGGTTGGTAAAAACAAGAATTAGACATGATTTTGACTATTTTTGCATTAAACATGTATTGGATTTCAAAATGCTTGTGGGGAAGTATTATGTAAAGTTGAAAATAACCTGTTAAAGTTTGGCAATAATATAAGATTATAGAATTTGTTAATTATTTTAAAATGAATGTCAATGTAAAATGAATTAAGCTTAACTATCTCTGTTCATACACTACCAGACAAAAGTCTTGTCGTTGATCTCAGTTGTAAGAAAACAAATAATAACTTGATTTGTAGTTGATAATTTGGAAAAGTGGCAGAAGGTCGATTTTTCTGATGAATCATCTGTTGAACTGCATCACAATCATCACAAACACTGCAGAAGACCTTTTGGAACCCGCATGGACCCAAGACTCTCATAGAAATCAGTCAAGTTTGGTGAAGGAAAAAATCATAGTTTGGGGTTACATTCAGTATAGGGGCATGCCAGAGATCTGCAGAGTGGATGGCAACATCAACAGCATGAGGTATCAATACATTTGTGCTGCCCATTACATTACAAGTCACAGAAGAGGGCAAATTCTTCAGCAGAATAGAGCTCCTTCTCATACTTCAGCCTCCACATCAAAGTTCCTGAAAGCAAAGAAGGTGCTCCAGGATTGGCCAGCCCAGTCACCAAACATGACCATTATTGAGCATGTCTGAGGTAAGATGAAGGAGGAGGCATTGAAGATGAATCCAAAGTATCTTGATGAACTCTGGGAGTCCGGCAAGAATGCCTGCTTTGCCATTCCAGACGACTTTATTAACAAGTGATTTGAGTCATTGCAGAGATGTATGATTGCAGTTCATAGCAGTCATACACAATATTAATTCTTTTTCCACTGCACCATGACTTTATATTCTATACTGTACATTACTTCTGTTAAGTGACAAGACTTTTGTCTCAGCAAAGTTAGACATTACTGTCCTAATTAAATAATTAAAAATCAAGGCATGATCATATTTTATTTTGGTAAAATAAGCGTAATCTAGAGGCCTTTGTCTTTCATATAAGCCACTTCTGATTCCAAATGATAAACTAGAAGTCAAGTTATTATTTGGTGTTCCTAAACCTTGGATAGGCGACAAGACTTTTGTCAGGTAGTGTAGACACATTTATAAACAAATATCGGCGAACATGCTTAGAAAAAAAAATCAACTCAACTCAAATGTACAAACAAACTCTCAAACAGTTTTTGATCTTGTTTTGACTATAAACAATGTTTCTTGATTTAAGGATCTCTAAATATTTATATGAAAAACAGAAGACATTGATCTCTTTTCCAGTGTATGCAATGTTTAACTGACAAGCATGGGTGCTATTACTATGAATTTAACTTTTATTAACCTCCATTTTAAATGAAGGCCTAACTTTGGAAGGTTAAACCAAATTTTGGAAGGCTAAGTTAAACAAAAGAACTGTAGAAATAGTTTATATATCTTTTACCAGCAACAAAATAAACAGCATCAGAGAAGGGAAAGTATTCTTAACCAATAACCTGCGTTTAATAATAATATTAAAGCTCGATAAAATATTTACTAGGAAGCTTTATCCTAAAAGTGTTATAATATAGTCACGGTAAACTCACGGCTGCAAACAGAACAAATCACAGATCAAAGTCAATTAATGGTAATTGACACATTCCCAAGCGATGCTAAACAAATAAACAAACAAAACTTAAAAGTATAAGATGATGAATATGCATATAGTATATAGAGAAATCAACGCAAACACATGGTATTCTGAAAAGGTCAACAAATAATGTGCAATTCTGATTAAACGATTGTATTAAAATGACATTATAGAGTATAAAGGACTTACCATGGTGCGCCGTATATTCGAAAGCCCTTGACTGTGACGTCAGAGTCCTGCAGGTAAACACAGTTCGTCAGCAGCGACTGAACATTGTCAAAGTCCTCGGGTTTCAACTTGGACACGGAGGGAAAGCGATAGTAATCCTGCTTGACCAGCTCCGTCATGAAGTCCTTGTCGAAGGTCAGCTCGTGATTCCCTGCGATCACCACTTTAAACTCGTACGGAAGGCTGCCTGCAACACCACACAGATTCACACTTGTTAAAACAGAACATTAACACTGGTTTACCATCAGCACTTTTGATTTAACTAATAAATAATATAACAGAATATAAATATAATATAATAATTACCACAAAACCCCACGACATTGTGATTTATTGTAACAAAAAATTTAAAAGTCATTTTATGACATCAATTCAAGCATGTTAAAAGATGTTTTTATTTAATTGATATGATATAATAATTACCATAAAAACTAAAACAGTTTATAGAATAAAAGTCATTTGATGACATTATTTCAAGCATGTTAAAACAGAACATTAATTGAATGATAGAATATTGAATAATAAAATATAATGAAAATATAATATAAATATAATATAACGAAAACATAATAAAATATAAATATAATATAATGAAAACATAGTATAATATAAATAGAATATTTACCATAAATACCCACTAAATTGTCATTTATTGTAACCATTTATACACCAAAAAAAATTTGTTTGGCATTTATAGAATAAAAGTCACTTGATAACATTAATTCAAGCATGTTTAAACAGGTAATATAATATAAAATAATATAATATAATATAATATAAAATAATATAATATAATATATTAAAAAAACCACTAAATTGTCATTTATTTTTACTGTTTATAAACCAAAAAAGTTTGCCATTTATAAAATAAGTCATTTGATAATATTAATTCAAGCATGTTAAAACAGAACTTTAACCCTGATTGACCAATCAGCACTTTTTATTTAACAAATATAACTAGATATTAAAGTTTGAGGACAAACTTTATGGTGGCTTGAAAAGCCGAGTCTGAATTAGCATGTTACTAGCATGAATTAGCAAGTAACTAGCATAATTCTAACATAAATTAGCATGTAATTAGCATGATTCTAGCATGTTACTAGCATGATTCTAGCATGATTCTAGCATGAATTAGCATATTACTAGCATGTTACTAGCATGTTTCTAGCATGAATTAGCATGTTACTAGCATGATTCTAGCATGAATTAGCATGTTACTAGCATGTTTCTAGCATGAATTAGCATGTTACTAGCATGTTTCTAGCATGATTTAGCATGTTATTAGCATGATTCTAGCATGAATTAGCATGTTTCTAGCATGATTCTAGCATGAATTAGCATGTTATTAGCATGATTCTATCACGAATTAGCATGTTACTAGCATGATTCTAGCATAAATTAGCATGTTACTAGCATGATTCTAGCATGAATTAGCATGTTACTAGCATGATTCTAGCATGAATTAGCATGTAACTAGCATGATTCTAGCATGAATTAGCATGTTATTAGCATGATTCTAGCATGAATTAGCATGTTACTAGCATAATTCTAGCATTAATTAGTATGTTACTAGCATGTTTCTAGCATGAATTAGCATGTTATTAGCATGATTCTAGCATGAATTAGCATGTTTCTAGCATGAATTAGCATGTTATTAGCATGATTCTAGCATTAATTAGCATGTTACTAGCATGGATCTAGCATGAACTAGCATGTTACTAGCATGTTTCTAGCATGAATTAGCATGTTACTAGCATGATTCTAGCATAAATTAGCATGTTACTAGCATGATTCTAGCATTAATTAGCATGTTACTAGCATGTTTCTAGCATGAATTAGCATGTTACTAGCATGTTTCTAGCATGAATTAGCATGTTTCTAGCATGAGTTAGCATGTTACTAGCATGATTCTAGCATGAATTAGCATGTTACTAGCATGATTCTAGCATGAATTAGCATGTTATTAGCATGATTCTAGCATGAATTAGCATGTTACTAGCATGATTCTAGCATGAATTAGCATGTTACTAGCATGATTCTAGCATGGATTAGCATGTAACTAGCATGATTCTAGCATGAATTAGCATGTTACTAGCATGTTTCTAGCATGAATTAGCATGTTATTAGCATGATTCTAGCATGAATTAGCATGTTACTAGCATGATTCTAGCATGAATTAGCATGTTACTAGCAAGTTTCTAGCATGAATTAGCATGTTACTAGCATGATTCTAGCATGAATTAGCATGTTACTAGCATGTTTCTAGCATTAATTAGCATGTTACTAGCATGTTTTAGCATGAATTAGCATGTTATTAGCATGATTCTAGCATGAATTAGCATGTTTCTAGCATGAATTAGCATGTTATTAGCATGATTCTAGCATGAATTAGCATGTTACTAGCATGATTCTAGCATGAATTAGCATGTTACTAGCATGATTCTAGCATGAATTAGCATGTTACTAGCATGATTCTAGCATGGATTAACATGTTACTAGCATGTTTCTAGCATGAATTAGCATGTTACTAGCATGATTCTAGCATGAATTAGCATGTTACTAGCATGATTCTAGCATGAATTAGCATGTTACTAACATGTTTCTAGCATGAATTAGCATGTTTCTAGCATGAATTAGCATGTAACTAGCATGATTCTAGCATTAATTAGCATGTAACTAGCATGTTACTAGCATGATTCTAGCATGAATCAGCTTGTTTTTAGCATAAATTAGCATGTTGTTTGCATGATTCTAGCATGAATTAGCATGTTACTAGCATGACTAGCATGTCACTATCGTGTTGCTAGCACCTTTCTAGCAAGATTAGCATGTCAGTAGGATGTTAAAACTGTTAGCGTGTGTTAGAATAGCTAGTCACAGTCTCTGGGACAGTTGCTAGGGTGCTGAAATTGGTTGCTAGGGAGTGGCTAGTAAGTTTAAAGGTAATCAGTGATTGGCTGCTGGCTAGACTGAGTTGAATGAGGCCAGACTCTAGTCTGTAGGACAGTCTGATGCAGAGTTCTGAGCTCACAAAGGTTGATCCAATGTTAAGTAAATGGGAGTCTTTTACAATGGAAGTCTATGGGACAATTGCTAGGGTGCTGTAAGTGGTTGCTAGGGAGTGGCTAGTAAGTTAAAAAGTCATCAGTTATTGGCTGCTGGCTAGACTGAGTTAAATGAGTCCAGTTAGACGTCTGTAGGACAGTCTGATGCAGAGTTATGAGCTCACAAACTTTGACCCAATGTTAAGTCAATGGGACTTTTGGGATTTTTCTGGGTCGTTTTTCGGGAAACCCAAAGTCAGATCAGTTAGAAAAGATATAGCAACCCGAGTCAGACCAGTTTGAAGGTTTGACGAAAGTTTGAAGTATGTAGCTTGAAAGGCCTAGGAGGAGATACACTTAGAAATTAGTCTCAGAAGAAGAAGAAGAAGAATAATAATAAGTTTAAGATAGATAACAATATGCTGGCTTTTCAAGCCACCATAATAATATAATATAAAATAATATAATATAATATAATAATAATATAATATAATATAATAATAATAATATAATATAATATAATATAATATAATATAATATAATGTTTAGCATTTAAAGAATAAGTCAAAGAACAAAAATAGAATAATTTTATTGAATAAAAGTTAACAGAACTTTAATCCTGATTGACAAAATTAGCAATTTTTATTTAACAAATAATATAGAATAAATGTCATTTGATTACATATTAAAAGCCACAAAACACTAATTTATTGTTATTTTTAAGGTTTTGCTTTTAGAAAGCTGTGTTTTACTTATTTAATATGATTGCTTATTCTTTTAAACACTTAAATAAATACACCCGTTATTAATGACTATTAAACATTATTTCATCATGTGATGTTATTTGAAACATTAAAACAAACTTCGCTTGCATTTAATATTGCAAATGTTATTTTGTGAGAATTATATATTGGGTTGGTGATATTAAAACTAATTTATAATATACAAATAATAAGTTCACGCTAGTATTAATATACAACTGAATTTATGTAAAGAAGAAAATATATTGATTAACTATATTGTATCTTAAGGTATAGTAAAATTTGATTTATATTTTCACTATAAAAACACGTCTACGTAAAATTTCACTGGAGGAATGGATTTTAGAATTGTATGAATCTCTAGATGACAGAATATAACATTCATTAGAAGCACAAGGTTTAGAGGAACTCTGACAACACGTCAGGTCTTCATGTCAATGGAATCCACATCTGGTTAGGAAACGGTGCGAATTTATTTTAAAAAATGCTGCGTTGAGGTTCATGTGAGGTTATTGTGATCTTGAGGAAAAGTCAGATAATGAAAAACAGGACTCTGCAAGTAGAAACAGGCCATTACAACAAAACATATCTTTACCTCTCGATTCAGGCTACCGTATGCTTTATTCACAGATGTATTATCAAAAGGAGTTTTCAGACCAACTTTGGCTGGTAATTGACCTTATAAAGCCAAGTTAAAAAACAAAGTAAAAAAAAAAAAAATTAAAAAACCCGTCACTGTTTTAGTATTTAATCGTCATGAACAAAAAAATGTATTATATAAAATAATTTTTACACTGTAAAAAATTCTGGGTTCCACACAATCGATTTGTGTTAGGACAACAATAAGGAATTAAGTTAACTTATTAGTTTTTACTAATTTAAGTAGATTGAACATAAAACAATTAAGTTGTCCCCACAAAACGCAAGAAATGTGTTGTTTCAGCTCAATGTAAATAAGTATTTTTAACAAGCAGCTAATTATTATTTTTTATAACACTTTTTTATTTACTGTTTATAGCACTGCTAAAACAAATAAACAAAAAAGTGTGAAACGTTATACACTGCATTCACTAATAGCAGCTTTAAATATGTAGAATTAATTATATTAATTAAAGTTAACTACATCTACATTATTAGGTTTACTACACCAGACTACCCCAACTACCGGGTTGCGACTCAGTACCGTGTCCAGAAAAAGTTACTACCGGGCGACGGGAACACAAAATTGCTTTATATGAGATCCTGCTTTAAGAGTTACTCCTTAAAGAACCAATATCCATTCTAAACATTTTGTTTTCTACAAAGGTATGAACACATGAGGCGCAATTGGCATCTGTTTGCATAGCAATGCATTTACAATGCGGCATCACTCCTCATTAAGATTCAGCTATCACAGGTTGAGTGGGAAACAAACATCTCTCTCTATTAGGGAAATTTGTTTTAGTTTGTAAATTGTCGTTATTGTTTTAGTTTGTTGTAGTTGACCAATAACATCGGTCCATGTTACGATTAGGAACCAAACCCAATTCTCCCCCTTAGCCCCACCCCTCGTTTTGTGCGTTCATGTGAAAGGGTAGGGGTGTCCCAATTCTCTAGCTTGAAGGCGTAGGGCTTAGGGGAAAGGCTAGATACCCTTTCAAACTGAGATTTTTCAGGACCACACTTAAAACCAAGGGGTAAGAAAATTTCCCAGATTACAGCAGCTACAACGGCAGCATGGCTGCACAAGGAAGTCAGGAGATGCACAAATTAGTATTTTTTTGTCATTATTACAAATTTTTACAACAAACAACCATATCTTTTAATACATTCGTGTTTTACCATCAAACTTTAAAAAAAAAAACAAATAAATAAAATAAAAACCGCTAAATTTGGCTATAATCCCTTATAACTCCTGTATAATAGTCCCACAACATACTTCCACATCTGACGCTTGATGATACTCGAATACCTTGTCGAAAATGTCTAGTGGCTGAGAATGACCTTTTTACAGTGTCTAGTATAAAGTTAATGTTGTTTTCGTGTGTTTACATAGATTAATATGGCCATGGTGTAATTGCACAGTTCAGCTACTAGCTTATTGCCACATTATATTGTTATGATAACATGATATCGTTGCCTTCAGTCATTTCCTGAAGATAAATACCAAAAAAATAATGCAACTGGAATAACTACAGAGGTTGCAATCGATCTCATATGTAGCAAGAGGTTGCGATGACATTTGATGACATGTGCAGGTGTTGTAGTGGTGTCTCATTTCTTAGGGGTACATTTTGAAGACCTTCCCCGTCACGCTCTGGCAATTAGGGGTATGGGTACAAAATAGAATTGGGATTGGGCCTAATTTTGTAGACCCATGCACTTCACTGCTGATTACATAGCGCATAAGTACATAATGTTTGAGTGCGTAGTGTATAGTGCATCATTTGGGATGTAGGTCAAAACACACTGTATGTGTCCTTCTTTTCTTTTTATTCTACTGAAATTGCTTTAAACCCATAGTTTAGTATAGAATATATATATGCATTCTGCTATCATTTACTTACCCTCAGGTTGTTCCAATTGCATTTAATCATTTATGCTTATTTGTTCTGCTGAACACAAAGAAATAAATTTGAAAGAATTTAAGTAAAATTTACATACAGGTGGAGTCAGAATTATTAGCCCCCCTTTGAATTATTATTATTTTTTTATATTTCCCAAATGACGTTTAACAGAGCAAGGAAATTTTCACAGTATATCGGATAATATTTTTTCTTCTTGAGAAAGTCTTATTTGTTTTATTTCGGCTAGAATAAAAGCAGTTTTTAATTTTTTAAACACCATTTTAAGGTCAAAATTATTAGCCCCTTTAAGCTATATTTTTTTTCGATAGTCTATAGAACAAACCATCATTATACAATAACATGTCTAATTACCCTAACCTGCCTAGTTAACCTAATTAACCTAGTTAAGCCTTTAAATGTTACTTTAAGCTGTATAGAAGTGTCTTGAAAAATGTCTAGTCAAATATTATTTACTGTCATCATGGCAAAGATAAAACAAATCAGTTATTAGAAATGAGTTATTAAAACTATTATGTTTAGAAATGTGTTGAAGAAAAATCTTCTCTCCGTTAAACAGAAATTGGGGGAAAAAAATAAAACAGGGGGGCTAATAATTCTGACTTCAACTGTATTTTGCCCCTATTAACTGTCATAGATTAGAGAGGGGGGTACGATACATATCTATGGGAGTAAATGGCTGGTGAGAATTTTCATTTTTGTTGAATTATCTTTTTAAAGGTTTAGGAAACCATAGAGAATCCTATGAGAAGACGCTGCTTCTTAATTATTCATGACAGCACGTGCTTTCCAATGACAGACCCACATGGACAGACCTGCCAAGCTGTGAGACAGCGAGACACAGTATTTAGGTGGTTGTAATGGGTCGTATGTGTTTCTTTCCATGATCCACGGGGTTTGTTGCATGGCTTTCGCCGCATTGCTGTCAGGGCTACCGATACAGCCAAACTGTTTCCGTGCAGCAAGCATTTTTGTCGGGAAAGCTGTACGAGAATTGACAGCTGTTTGTTCCCCTTTTTTTCCCCCTGCTCTGCCTGCCACGCCCACTCCTCCCTCTGCTCAGAGCGCTCCACGCCCATCATGGAGCATTTTTTGAAAAAAAAAATGACTGAAACTGAACTGAAAGAGGGGGATTTCATTACCCTTTAAACAAATGGGAATCCAGAACAGGACCAAATATTTATTAAGACCTGCTGCGTTTTCCTCTGTTTGCTCAAAGCAATGCATTTTTTGTGAGACACGCAGGATAACACAAAAGGGGAAGTTTCTCAAACAAAAAGAGTGTGCCTTCTCTAGATGCCAATCCTCAGGAAAACACACACAGACCGTCTGAATAACGCATCTGGAACGCTTCAAATGCAAGGCGAGTTCAAGAACAAAACACATCCTGATAATTCACCTACCAAAATACAGATGAAACAAGATGCTTTTGGAAACCAAACCATAAAATACATCACATTTCAGAAAAAGAAAGTGCCTTTGAAATATATTTGTTGGTGCTCTCTGCAGTCCATTATTTGTTCTGCACTATAAAAGTGTGGAATGGTCATTTTAATAACGTATGTCTGGTGATCTGAAATTAAGACTGGACAACAATAAAAGTAAAAAAATATGAACATGTTGATAACATGATTCTTTCAACTGGAATATTGATAAATACGATGCTATATGGTTCCAATTTTTTTCCAAAGAAGATATTTTGAAAAATGCTAAAAAATTTGTTTGGCATTTATAGAATAAAAGTCATTTGATGACATTAATTGAAGCATGTTAAAACAGAACATTAACCCTGATTGACCAATTAGCCCTTTTTATTTAACAAATTATATAGAATAAAAGTAATTTGATCACATATTAACAGACAAATCTATTGTTATTTTTAAAGTTTTTTCTTTTGTTTTACTCATCTAATGATTGCTTATTCTTTTAAACACTTAAAAAAATACATCCGTTATTAATGACAATTAAACATTATTATTATTATTATTTCATCATATCTAGAGTTATTTGAAACATTAAAACACAATTTGCTTTCTACGTCTATAATAATGTTTTTGCAAATGTTATTTTATGATTATATAATGGGTTGTGATTATAAATTATTGTTAATATTCAAAATAAACAAACAAGTTCACATTAATATTAATATACAACTGAATTTATGTAAAGAAGAAAATACATTGGTCATTAACTATTTTGTATCTCAAGGTTTAGTAAAATTTGATTCATATTTTCACTAAAAAAACACGTCTAAACAAAATTTGGCCAGAGAAATAGATTTTACAATTGCATGGATCTCTAGATGACTAGAATATAACATTCATTAAAAGCACAAGGCTTAGAAGAACACTGACAATATACATTTGTTGGTGCTCACTGCAGTCCATAATTTGTTCTGAATTATTAAACTATGGAATGGCCATTTTAATAACGTATGTCTGGTGATCTGAAATGGAGACTTTTCTGGACAATAAAAGTCAAAAAATAAATATGAACATGTTGATAACATGACTATCAATTGGAATGTTGATAAATACGATGCTAGTTTGGTTCCAGCTTTTTTCCCAAAGAAGACATTTTGAAAAATGCTGAAAACCTTTTAACCATTGATTGCCATAGTATTATTTTGCCCTACAGTGGAAATCACCAGCAACCAGCATTCTTCAAAATCTCTTATTGAGTGTTCAACAGATGAATGATACACATAAAGGTTTATGAGGGAGAATAAATTTTCAGACAAAACTTGAAGGTAAAATTATTTTCAGTCTGGTATTTTTTTTCCAAGTTACTACTACGTTGCCTGTTTAATAAGTGCTTTCTAATGATTTGAAGTGGAATGCTTTTTTGGGGAGGGGGAAACAATAAAAGCCAATTAAATTTGGCGCCATATAGAGGAATCAGAAAGGAGCAAATCATTTGACCGAAGTGTGAAGAAATCAAAAGATAAACCGATTTAAAAGTAAACACTTTCCCGGCAGTTTAATTTACTCGCTCGCTCCCTTCCATGCGCTCGACGCTATATAGACTGGGATGTATCATAAATCCCAGTCTAATCTAATAACAGGAGCCCATCTCTCAGCTCCGCGGGACGCAGTCAGCCAAACGCCATCACGGATCCATTTACATGGAGCTTTCCCGTCGCACAAAACCGAATCACAAAGCCCCGGCGGACGAGCTGCATGCCAGGCTCTCCACGGCGGAAAAAGGCCTAGAATGCAATTACCTCCCCACCGACTGCATCTTCTGCGTCCCCGCGGGGATTTTTACAACATTTTATTGCCATCAAAATGTATTTTTCGAAGGGGACTGTGGATATAAACTCGGTTTATTACTTTGAAGAAAGCTACGGAGGAGCATATGGGAAGGAGGTATGGGAAAAGCGCTTAAAGTCAAAGGGATTTGGGGTGAGCCTCTATGTTTGAGTTTGATTTACATCAGAGGACCGGCGCGGGGCACAGTTTGGCAAACGCTGAACGTAATGAATGTAAATCAAATTAGTGAAAATAAACTACACACCGTAAACATCTGAAACTGAAGGATGGCTGGTAGGGAACATGTGTATTTTGTTGAAAACAGAGCAGAGCAATCACATTCGTCAAGTTTTTCGAACCGCCGCACACAAAAACATGTGGGATTTGATAAATAGAATTGGGGGAAAAGAAAGGCACATGGCACCAGAAAGCCCAACAGCACAAATCACAAAACATTCAATCATAATTTAGAGGGAAAGTTCACCCAAAACGAATGCTCTTTTTTTCCTCCAAGCTACAATGATTCCTTTTCTTCTTTTTATTCAACACAAAAGATATGTTTTGAATATCCTGGTCACTCTTTCAGGTCAAACAGAAATTAAATGTGGACTGGAGCTAGCGAGATTTGACAAAAAGCATCGTGAAATGATCAGAAAAATCACTCCTTTGATGAAGAACAGATTATGTACGTTTAACACTTAAACAGATTGTTCACCCAAAACTGAAAATGCTGCCATTTACTCATCCTTCACTTGAGTTTCTTTTTTTCTGCCGATCACAAAAGAAGTCATTTTGAAAAATGTTGGGAAACAGAAACCCTTGACTTCAATAGTATTCATTTTTCCTACTATTATGGTCAATAGTTGCAGGTTTTTAGCTTTCTTCCAAAAAATAAAAATTTAAAAAAATTTAACAGAATAATGAAACTCAAAGGTTTGGAACCACTTGAGGTGAGTACATTCTCATTTTTGGGTGAACTATCCCTTAAATGTTTTTCTTAAATAAATGGTAGCAACAATGACATTAAACGTATATCCATTTATAAATTGGGTAAATACATACATAATAACTACATATCAATTCTTCAATTTGTAAAAGTGATTCACCTCCATTAATATTTTTTATCAATATACAATTGCACTTATGTCCAGGCTATTTGACACATTTCAGGCTTAAATGAAACAGTTCTGGAGAGAAATGCAGCTGATTTATTAAAGGTGCTGTATGTAAGTTTTTTGACACTTCTAAAGCATAAACATACCATAATATGTTTGCATATATTTAAGAAACATGCCAAGTGAACATTCTTGTTTATCTGAAAAACCATGCTAAAGTCAGATATTCTGCTTTGAAAATGTGTGTTACGTGCTGGAACGGCTGTCTTTGTTTTGGTCATCGAACCCGCCCAATGCCAGTTTAGCCAATTATATTTCAGCACCTTGGGTTGGCTTGGTGGAAAACAGTAACCAAAATGCGACCTCCGATGGACAGTTACATCCTCCGAAACGAGACGCAGATTCAGAGTTCCACATGAGTTGGTTTTTAATCAGCAAATAACATAAATATTACGAACGTAAACATTAGGTGAGCAGGTTACATTGTACCCCCGTGTCCTAACAACACGTTATGTGATGAGATTTGCAGTGATAAGCAATTTGGCTGTTTCCACCAGACGAAAGCTGACAGAAACACAGCCATTCAGAAGCACAGAATATTGCACTCACTGCACTCCAACAGAATGGTAAGGATTATAATCTAATACAATATTGAACCATATTAACATTATTAAATGTAGATGCTGAACCACTGATATGTGTTGGTTTACACAGAGTCTCAGTTCTAAAGTTCATTTTCAAACAGTTTATTTTATTTTCCAGATCTGAGGTGAACTATCTGCTGCTGCTTTCAGTAGTAAATTTCATGTAAAATGGCATTCAAACTCACATTATTAGCATTTAACACTGAATAAAGCACATGAGGTGTACCTGAGGTAATCACTGTCAAAGTTTTCTATGGTTCAGCTCCTAGAAATGGAGGCAGTTTCTAATACATCAATTCGAGGTGCGCGTTTTGAACCAGGCATGCAATACCTAGTTCAACGACTGGGTGTCAAACTCAAATACTGCAACTTTAACTAAGAGTTAGATGTTTCCAATGAGTTAATTAGTATAAAAGTCTGAATGATTCATTCATGAAACTAAAATGATTTAATTCTCAAATTTTCTTTTCGGCTATTCCCTTTATTATTCTGGGGTTGCCAGTGGAATGAACCGCCAACTTATCCAGCATATGTTTTACGCAGTGGATACCCTTCCAGCTGCAACCCATCACTGGGAAACATCCACCCACACTCATTCACACAGAGACACACACACAGTACAGACAATTTAGCTTACCCAATTCACCTTTACCACATGTCTTTGGACTTGTGGGGGAAACCGGAGCACCCGGAGGAAGCGGGAAGAAAATGCTAACTCCACACAGAAATGCCAACTCACCTAGCCGAGGCTCGAACCAGCAACCTTCTTGCTGTAAGGCAATCGTGTTACACACTGCGCCACCATGCTTATGTTTTGTTTTTATTTTATTAATCATATGGAATACTGTAAATTACTTTAATGATGCTTCCTTGGTGGTTTTGGGAAAGAGTGAGGACATCCTTCAGGAAAAAAAAAATCATGAAAACATTCAATGACCTAAATATGAGTGGGAATAATAACATTGTGAATAGTGTGAATAATCCTTTCATGTTGTCCCAATGCAAATCGATAAAGTTAACTCAATGGTTTTTACAATTTTAAGTTGATTGAACATAAAACAATCAAGTTGTGCCCCTAAAAAACCTAAAGAATTGCGTTGTTTCAGCTCATTTTAAATAAGTAGTTTGAACAAGCAGCAAAAATACTATTTTGAGTGTTTGCCGCCCTCACAACATTGCAAAACAAAGGAACAAAGCTGATCTATTGGACATTGGGTGTATTGGCTGTCCTGCATTGATCAAAGAAATAAAGAGTGAACCCGGACAAACGGAGTCAAGACCTAGAAAGCTCCTTATTTACGGTGCACAGATCCATGTTTGCATCCACGAATCCCACGCGGAGGAGCACAGGTCAGAGCTCACGGGCGAGATATCGAGCAGAACAGAACTTAAGCAGAGAAAGCTCATTCCCACAGAACGATTCCTGAGAATTGATCCCACTTATCAACAAAAACCATGATCAATGGCAACGATTAGCGGCTGGGCTCTCTGTGCCAGAAAAACAAACAAACGTAAGCTACACTTTATAAAAAAGAAGGGGGGGAAATAAAAGAGGAAAGATAAAAGCAGCAGTTTTTAAAAAGGCTCAAATAAATTTCCTCTTGCAAGTTTCACTTATAAAGGCCTTTTATGTTTTTTTCTTTCCTTCTGTATCATTTAGCCCCCACTGTTTAAGAACAAAGATGCGACCTTGGAAAGAAATGCAAGCATTTATATTGCGGAAATCTCCAGAAAATATAACCGGAATGCTTTGGCTCGGACAATCAAAACACAAAGTTTCTTTTTCCCCGAAGATCCACTAACAGGCTCATCTGAACAATGTTCTTTGAGTTTGTCAAAAGGCTTATATAAACTACTCCATCACCACGTCATGTTCGAGGGAGCGATTTGTTTTAAACTGCCTGAACTTTTCTTTCCGACATGCTTTTTCATTTTTTTTTTTTGACAGAAGACAGCTTTCAGCCGTCATGAGATTATCCATCAACACCCAGCTGCGTGTTTACAACAAAAAGCGGTGATGTGAAAAATAATTTCATCGTCTGGGATTCCTTTAGGATGTGAATAATAAGAAAGGATAAGCGTTGTCTGACCACCAGCCACTTCAAAACTGTCGGTGTTACGAGCCGGGGAACATACACAAAAAAGGGTGGCATGGAGTGTGTTGATAGACGGAGGGATGGAAAGACTGCTGACAGCTCTCTCCGTTTCACCCCTTCTCATGCACTATTTCAACCTTGTGTGATACGTGAGCATTCAGGGAGGGAATGACGAAGCGAAGGACAAACTAAGAGCCTGTGACGTCAAATATGAGGTCCGGAAAGTTCAAATATAAGAGCTGAATGAAAAGAGCAAATTGCCAAGAGTAGTCATTATTCATTCATTCATTTTCTTTCGGCTTTTGGTTTCGGCTCGTCACAGCGGAATGAACCGCAACTATTCCAGCATATGTTTTATGCAGCGTTTGCCCTTCCAACCAAACCCAGTATCAGGAAACACTCAAGAACGTTGGGCTGCTCGATTATGGGAAAAATCATAATCACGATTATTCAAAACGATTATCAGTTGAAGTCAAAATTATTCACCCTCCTGTGAATTTATTTATTTATTTTTTATAAATATTTCCCAAATGATGTTTAACAGAGCAAGGAATTTTTCCCAGTATTTGCTATAATATTTTTCTTCTGGAGAAAGTCTTATTTTTTTATTTTGGCTAGAATAAAAGCAGGTTTAACCTGAAACCTGTTTTCAGGTCAGTATTATTAGCCCCCTTAAGCAATATTTGTTTTGGATTATCTACAGAACAAACCACTGTTATACAATGACTTGCCTAATTACCCTAATTAAGCCTTTGAATAGCACTTTAAGCTGAATGCTTGTCTCTTGAATAATATCTAATCAAATATTATGTAAAGAAATCAGTTATTAAAAATGAGACATTAAATCTATTATGTTTAGAAATGGGTTGAAAAAAATCTTCTTTCCTTTAAACAGAGATTGGGGGAAAAGGGTCGCTAATAATTCAGGAGGGCTAATAACTCTGACTTCAACTGTTTATATACAGCTATTTTCCTCCCTGTAAATAAGAAAAATGAAATAAATACAATAGAATAAAAATATGAAACAAACTGTGCTTTAAGCATCTTCACTGTAGGAAAAAAACTTTAATAATAGCTACAAAAGGCCTTCAGTCAAGAGCAGTGAGGGATTTTCTCCTTTTGTTGTTTGATTAATGATAAAACAGTCGGCAGCAGGAATATTGCGCGCTGTCACTTTAAGAGCAGTGCGGTTCTGATTTATGGTTTCTCTTTTGATTCTAAACTCGTTTGTTTATTACATAAATGAGGGTTAATATGAATATTCACTAAACACCGTGCTCTGACACAAATGTGCATGTATTTGACCATTAAAGCACTTGCATTAAGATGACTTTAGATGTGTGTGCTCTGATCGTCTCTGAGGCTGAGCGTGCACACACACAACAGCATGCGATCTCTTTTGTGCTTTTAAACACATGGATGACTCGAATGTACATCAATGAATAATGCAGAACCCGTGCTGCAAAAGTGTACAACTGGAAAGGGGACGGTATATGATGCAATAATCGTTTTATCTCGATTAATGCTTTTTCATAATCGTTAGAAACCAAAATCAAAATCGAAACTGAATTTTCGATTAATTGCACAGCCCTACAAGAATGTGAAACAAATTTGGCATATGACTCGCATCCAGAGGCTACATGGATACACACACACAGATATGATAGTACTGTATGTGAACGTTCTCTGGTCTAAAGGTCAGCGGTGTGAACGACTCCACGGGTCATTGTGATTTCTTTATGACCACTTCAGATGCCAGCATCCTAAACTCTCAGCCCAACACACTCTGGTGCCAACAGAGATCTGGATATTAGAGTCGGCAAGCACTTGATTTAATCTCATGGGTTTAATCTATGCCTCAAAAAAAAGCACGGGATCAGAATGCATCAGAGGTGAAGGATTTACAACATATACAATGCAGAAACCTCCTAAACTGCAACCTGCAAACTTGTTTCAAACTGTTTTAGTTGTGGTCTTTTAAACATTCATTCATTTTCTTTTCAGCTTAGTCCCTTTATTAATCAGGGGTCGCCACAGCAGAACGAACCGCCAACTTATTCAGCATATGTTTTACACAGCGGATGCCCTTCCAGCTGCAACCCATCACTGGGAAACACCCATACATTCTCATTCACGCACATACACTACAGACAATTTAGCCTACCCAATTCACCTATACCACATGTCTTTGGACTTGTGGGGTAAACCGGAGCACCCAGAGGAAACCTACGCGAATGCGGGGAGAACATGCAAACTCCACACAGAAATGCCAACTGACCCAGCCGAGGCTCGAACCAGCGACCTTCTTGCTGTGAGGCGAGAGCGCTACCCACTGCGCATAATTGATTTAAACATAAAAGAAGAAACTTGTAACCACTGACTCTCAAAGTATTTGTTTTTCCTACTATGGGTGTGAATGGCTACCAGTTACCAACATTTTGCGGAATAAATGAGATACTATTGGGTGAACTATCCCTTTAAGAAAATCATTAATCACTGCTAATTACCATAAAATGATCTTAGTTTTTGGATATAAACCATGGTTATACCATGGTTCTATTTGAAGTACCAATAATTACCATATGAATACAATAGTATACAAACATGGAAATCATTCAGCACTAGGGCTATGCGATTATTCAAATCATATGGAAATTGCGATTTGAACATGCACGATTACTAAATTGCCTTACAGCGCAATTTTTTTGCATGCAGCAGTCCCAACTGATACTTCTCCCGCAGTATGCTATTGTTATAATATAGGTTATAGTATGCTATAACCAATCATAACACAGTGCACCTAAACAGAGCACAAGGAAAACTGAAACCTCAGCTTAATGACAAATAGTCTGCATAAACGGGGATTATGAGTTTGCTTTGCGCTCACGCTTCTTTGCCGTTGCTATGAGATCATGAACTGTTATCCAAGAGGTTGACAAACTAACAAAACATTGATGCAGTTCTGATACAAGTTTTATTTATGGAGAAAATTTTAAAAGCACTGGGTGTTTGGGTGTTTTGTGTTTGTCTGAGATATTTAGTCTACTGAAATGTGTATATTCCACACAAGCTGAAGCTGATCGGTCAGTTCTTGAAATGTGACTCAAGACGCGGTGCGCTCGCAGCATTCTAAAAAGTTGAGATGTTTTCAACTAGATGCGCCTGGAAACGTGCACGCGTCACTCCCAATATGCACACAAGCTGCAAGCCTCCATTGAGAATAAAGAACTTGTGCACACAAAAGACATGATATGGTGAACCGCCTATTTCACAGCAGTTTCACGAAGAGGTTTACGATCTATGCATGGCAAAACAAACAAAACATTGTGGACGTCTAAAAAATACATACGACTACTTCTGATTTGTGATCAAGAAGAACATCAGAGCCTTACTTGAGTTTGACGGCGCACATACACAAACAGTAGCCTATTTATTTGTTTTGCCACAGGCTCGGTCTGTTCTTGAGACATTTTTTTTTTTACATAAACACACACACTAACGGAGACACAGAAGGTACGTGATGGTGGGGAAAAAAAATAAAACTGGGAGGGAGAAAAAAAAAAGTGAAAGTGAAAACAAGGAAAACATTTTTTTAAAGGTTTTGTGTTCCCTCGCAAAGATGTTTTGTGTGAGAATGCAAAGATGATTTGAGTTATTTCGCAAACACTTCCTGTTCACTAAATTCATGTCAACCCTCTCGTTTCTGCCGAAATTCTCCCATATTTTACCATTCTATGCCACAATCATCCTATCATTAAGTATTTTCCCATATTTCTGATATATTTTAATCTTAAAAGCACGCTGAAATTATTATAAAAATGTCTGCATTCACTTTCCTTCCATTAAAGCTGTGCGTCGATCATTGCTTTTCGCAAACTCTGAATCAGTGAATGCATGTAGCCTATAATCGCTGACTGACAGAAAAATTGGGATTTTTTTGCCATTTAAATGCATTTGTACACAAACATGTCAATTATTCAATACCGCGTATATATCATAAATACATAAAAATGAGAATCCAAAACGTTCTTTGCTTTTTAAAAAAATAAATAATAAATAAACAAAGCTAAACATTGAGATTCTTGCCATTTAAATGCAATTGTACACAATGTAAGTTATTAATTACCCTGGTTTATAATATCAAAGCAATATTTTTGTCATGAGATACAGTCATAAACAAACACCACAGTATTTCCTAATGAGTGGTAAAGCTTTAAATGATTTTTTATTTGACTCTACAAAGCTCTCTTTTAGTCCTCATCAGCAAACCAAACACCACTTAAAAGTAGTTTCCATCAAAAGCTATATATAAACCAAAACACCCTGCAGTTCACATTCCAGAAACTTATGACTCGCCAAAAACATCATCCTCAACAACAAAAAAGCAACTTAAAGAGGAATGTCTTGAATAAAAAAAGATTTGTTTTAAATGGAGAGCACTATAGAATACAAGGTTTATGCAAATGACGAACTCCAAGCATGCTACCATTTGATATCAGATTTTGTGTGTGTTTAATACACGCTGTGCTACAGCTCAAACTAATGAGATAGCGTCATGCACCGAGGGTCTGCAAACAGATATATTAACCAGAGTTATGAAAGTCAGGATTGATGTTTTAATCTCAAATCTATCACTCAGTGTGTGACAGTAACATCCGTGACGGCCACATGCGGCATCATCTGAGGCTTTCTGTCAAAACCAAGGATGCTTTTTTGTTTTTTGTTAGAATATCAATAGCAACTGAAATTTGTTTTTATAATATAGCACACAATTACAGGCAGTTGTGTCACACAAATGACTGTAATTACAATTTATGTAAAAACCTAAAATGTAACATTTATCATAAGTGTAACATTTTTCAGTTTCAGTCATTTGTCCGATTGTTTACGTGGCTCAAATGAAGCGGACAGAAAAGAAGGTCACGTGACATGCATTTTGCAACATGTAGGTCTACTCTTGTGTTTAGTACATTAGGTTCGGGGCGAGCGCCACCCCTTGTACTTTTGGATAAATAGAGCAGGATTAGGATACGCGGAAGACCTCATCGTGTGTTTATTCATTTTTTTCATGTAGTTAGTTATATTTTGTTGGGAAGTTACACATTGTTTGGGTTTTGTTCTTTTCTTTTCTTTAGCGCCACCCACGTCGCTTCTGCCGGTTCCCCTTCGGATGGGGAACTCCAATGCTATGTGGAAACTTCCACTATGGGGATTTCGTCAGAATCCAATCATCTGAAAGAGTATAAAAACGGGCCAATGAAATGCCAATGAGTTGGCAGCGTCAGCGTGCACAGCTGGCGTCAATGACAATCAGTCATGCTATAAAGACGCAGCCAGTGCCATGCTCGACATCCTTTCGCTTTCAGAGCCTTTCACGAAGCTTCTGAGAGAGTCTTTGAGGGTATCTCCAACCTGTGTCTACAGAGAGAGATCGAGAAGCAGCTTCTCCCGGTCCAGAGCGCGTATAAGCAGTGGCAGATGGTCGAGCTGGGTATTTCTCCCTTGCCTGGCGTCCTTTGGGTCCGGTCCTCCAAGAGCGGTTTGTATATAGGAAAATAGCTTTCCTAAAAGAGCAACACGGTCGTGCAGCGCGTCTTTTTCAAGACGTCACTCCGACCGTGCGTTTCTGGATGCGGTGGTTTCCTATCCCCGGATGATGGGCACGAGCACAGCGTTTCATGTCTGGGGGTCCAGCATGTTAATGCGGTGCTCGCGGGCAGTGCATGCCATCACTGATGTCATGTGTGTTGCGCAGTTAAGATCGCGGCTCGCTCTTGCAAAAGAGCCACCCACCCCAGTTGTCCCCCGCACTGCGGTTGGCACTCGGGCAGATCTGAGGGTTTCAGTGGGAGTAAATCCGCCGCCCCCGGGCCGCGGACCTCTCGCTCCTCCACGCGCTCCATCCAAGCTTCAGGTGAAGAGAAGCGCTCCGTCCTTGGATGGTCGCTCTCTCACCTGATGACACCGGGGGTCAGATGTCCATCGCTGCATCGGAGGATGGGCTGTCATTGTCTGATGAGGATGCGAGCCCGCTCGCTCCCTCCCTCCGGGGTGGAGAGCGCGGCGTTAGCATCTAAAAAGCAGACGTGATGGCCGTGCTTTCTCGGGCTGCTTCGGCCGTGGGTCTGGTGATGGTTTATCCCCCAGCCCCGCGGCCGGACCGACTAGATGGGTGTGATGTGGAGGATATAAGGAGGCAAGACCTTCAAAGCCTCCCATCCCCTTCTTCCCGGAAGTGCACAGTAAACTCACGCTGTCCTGAGGGCACTTTTTTCTGCCCGATCTGCGTGCGCTTCCATCCTCACCATCCTTGGAGGTTGGGCTGTCAAGGTCTGACGAGGATTCGAACCCGCTCGCTCCCTCCGGGACTTTGAGCGCGGCGTCGAATCCAGAAGCAGACTTTGCGGCTGTGCTTTCCCAGGCTGCTTCGGCCGTGGTTCTGGAGATGGTTTATCCCCCAGCCCCGCGGCCGGACCGATTAGAGGGGTGTGATGTGGAGGATGAAGGCGAGACCTTCTAAGCCTCCCCATCCCCTTCTTCCTGGATGGGCACAGTAGGCTCACGCAGTGTGCTGCGTGCGCCTTCCCCCTCACCATGCACGCTATGGCCAAGCGCAGGCGCTGGCCCGGCTGCGCGAGGATGGTTCTGACCCAGGACTGAGCATGCGCTCCGCACCGCAACCGACTATGCTCTTACAAAAAAAAAAAAAAAAAAAAAAAAAGTCGGCTGTGTGTGCCCTGGGAAGGACGATGATCACATCCGTGATCCAGGAATGCCACCTCAGGCTAAACCTGGTGATGTGCGTGACGTTGACAAAGTTCGCTTTCTTAACTCACCCATATCCCAGGCTGGCCTGTTCGGCGACACTGGCGGTGAATTCGCCCAGGAATTCACGCCGGTGATAGAGCAGTCGGAGGCGATGGGCGAGGTCTCTATCGGCGGGATTGTATGACCGCTCCCCCCCGCCGAGCCATCCACATCCACTGCTTTTTCGCCGAGGACGCCCGCCCGCAGCTTTGCTTCGCCGCCCCCGCCTGCGCCTCCGGCCACGCGGCTGCGCCGAGCATCGCGCCGGCAACCAGCGTCCCCCGCCCAGGGCGCCGTTAAGTTCGGTAAAACGGACCGCGAAGCGTCCCTGAGGCGGGCCATCTGGGGAGGAGGGAATTTGCTCTTTCCCCGCTGGAGGGCGGGGCACGTTATTTAAAGGCGTAAAAAAAAAAAAAAAAACGCCGTCAAAATCCTCAGTGAAAGAGCACTTTTCCCCTCCTCCGGATGTGACAGCCCGAACACTGCCAGTCTGGGACGCTATGCCTTCCAGCTCGCAGGATCGGTGCATTTCGCCAATGGCTCATGGAGCACGAGAGAACGGTCTCCTTTCTCTCCACTCCCAGCCCCTCTCCTGGAGTTTGAGTGCGAGACGAGAACATCTCCTCTCCTGCTCTCCTGTGGGACCCCAGCGCTCCCCGGATGAGCCCACTCACTCCACGCTGCCCCGCCGCTGGCACGTCAGCGATCGTGCGGGTGGCACCATTTGCGGGGGCTCTGCCTGCCTGGTTAGCGCGGGCCAGCCCATCGCAATGGCTCATCCATACGACCAGACTCGGCTATGCGATTCAGTTCGCTAAACGGCCTCCCAGGTTCACGGGCGACCAGGGTCAGTCCTGCGTCCGCCCCTGTCTTGCGAGAGGAGATTGCTGTCCTCCTGGCGAAGGATGCAATCGAGCCGGCCCTCCAGCCGAGATGGAGCACGGGTTTTACAGCCCGCACTTCATCGTGCCCCAAAAAAAAAAAAAAAAAAAAAAAAAAAAAAAAAAAAAGCGGTGGGCTATGGCCAATCCTATATCTGCACATTTTGAACCGCTGCTTTCACAGGCTGCGCTTCGGAATGCCTACGCAGATGCGCATCACGCGATGCGTTCGTCCTCAGGATTGGTTTGCAGCAATAGATCTGAAGGACGCGTATTTTCATATCTCCACACTTCCACGCCACCGGCAGTTTCTGCGGTTTGCGTTTGAAGGTCGAGCGTGGCAATACAAGGTCCTCCCCTTCGGGCTCTCTCTGTCTCTGCGAGTTTTCACCAAGCTCGCGGAGGGTGCCCTCGCGCCCCTTCGGCTCGCCGGCATCCGCACGCTCAATTATTTCGATGACTGGCTGATTTTTAGCCCACTCTCGGGAGCAATTGATTATGCACAGAGACAAGGTGCTCCGGCACCTCCGCCCGTTGGGGTTTCAGGTCAACCGAGAAAAGAGCAAGCTCGCCCCCGTGCAGAGCATCTCCTTTCTCAGGTTGGAGCTGGACTCGATCACTATGGAGGCGCGCCTCTCACGAGAGCGCGCCGAGGTAATGCTGAACTGTCTGAGAGAGTTCGACAGGAAAAAAAGTGGTCCCCCTGAAATTATTTCAGAGGCTCCTGGGGCATATGGCATCCGTAGCCGCGGCCACGCCGCTCGGATTGCTCCATATGAGACCACTACAGCATTGGCTTCACGATCGGGTCCCCAGACGCGCATGGCACGCGGGCCCACACCGAGTGACTGTCACTGCGCTGTGTCACCGCACCCGCACCCCCTGGAAAGGACCCCTCCTTCCTACGGGCCAGTGTGCCCCTAGGTCAGGCGTCCAGGCAGGCTGTCGTTTCGGCAGATGCCTCCAGTATGGGGTGGGGGGGCCGTGTGTAGCGGGCATGCTGCTGCGGACCTGTGGAGGGGAACCCAGCTGCATTGGCATATCAACTGCCTAGAGCTGTTGGCAGTGTTTCTCGCTTTGCGCCGCTTTTTACCGGTGCTGAGGGGGCAACACGTGCTGGTCAGGACGGACAGCACGGCCGCGGTAGCGTATTCCATCCGGATGGGGGGTATACGCTCCCGCTGCATGTCTCAGCTCGCTCGCCGTCTGCTCCTCTGGAGTCATACGCGGCTGAAGTCGCTGCTTGCTATTCACACCCCGGATGGGCTCAACCGTGCGGCCAACAGGCTCTCACGGCAGCTCCTTCCCCGGGAGAATGGCGACTCCACCCCGAGTCATGCGTAAGTATGCACTCCCCCCAGTGAGCCTACTCGCGCAGTTTCTGTGCAAGGTCAGGGAGGACGAGGGGCAGGTCTTGCTAGTTGCGCCCCTGGCCCAACCGGACCTGGATATCAGAACTCTCCCTCCTCGCGACGCCCCCCCTGGCGAGTCCCCTTGAGAGAGGACCTACTCTCTCAGGGACAGGGCACCATCTGGCACCCTCGCTTAGTTCTGTGGAACCTCCACGTGGGGCCCATAAGACGCGACGAGGAAGACTTAGGTAACCTACCGGTGGCGGTGGTTAATACCATCACTCAGGCTAGTGCACCCTCTACGAGGCATGCCTACGCCCTGGAGTGGAGTCTATTCACTGAGTGGTGCGCTTCTCGCCGAGAAGACCCCCGATCTTGCCAGATCAGTGTTGTGCTTTCTTTCCTTCAGGACAGGTGGAGCGAAGGCTGTCGCGCTCCACACTGAGGGTTTACGTGGCCACCATCTCCGCTCATCATGATGCGTGGATGGCGGCACCGTGGGGAGGCATAACCTCATCATCCAGTTCCTCAGAGGTGCGAGGCGGATGTTTTCCCCCGCCCCCCTCTCATACCCTCTTGAGATCTCGCGGTAGTGCTACGAGCCTACGTGGGGATCCCTTCGAACCACTCGACTCAGTATCCTTGAGATTTCTGTCCTTGAAGACAGCTCTGCTGGTCGTGTTGGCATCGGTTAAGAGGGTTAGGTACCTGGAGGCATTTTCGGTCAGTGACTCGTGCCTAGAATTCGGGCCGGCCTACTCTCACGTTGTCCTGAGACCCCGGCCCGGCTATGTGCCCAAGGTTCCTACCACGTCGTTTTAACAATCAGGTAGTGAGCCTGCAAGCGCTGCCCACGGAGGAGGCAGACCCAGCCCTTTCATTGTTGTGTCCTGTTCGCGCTTTGCGAATATATGGGGACCACACTCAGAGCCTTAGATCCTCTGACCAGCTCTTTGTCCATTACAGTGGTCGGCAGATGGGAAGTGCCGTATCTAAACAGAGGTTGGCCCACTGGATAGTGGATGCCATCTCCCTCGCCTTTGGGCCAGGGTGAGCCGTGTCCCCCGGGGGTGAGAGCGCACTCCACTATGGAGCATCGCATCCTCCTGGGCGTTAGCACGCAGCGCCTCTCTGACAGACATTTGTAGAGCTACGGGTTGGGTGACACCCAATACATTTGCAAGGTTACAATCTGCGAGTGGAGCCGGTTTCCTCAAGGGTATTAGGCAACCCTTGGTGATTGAGGAAACGATTCGGTTGAGGTGTCGAAACACGCTTGCTGCGCCACTCTCCCTAACCCGGAGATACGTGCGCTTTTTCAGCTTTGTCAGTTTAGTTCCCCATTTCTTTGGCGAACCCTGCAGAGTTCCTCCGAGGCCCCCAGCACCTGACTCAGCGGAGGAGTCAGGTGTTGGCCCGTTACGTTGTCGGCATGCCCGCTGGTCAGCCCGCGTTCTGGGTATAGGTGCCTGCTATGTGTGATCCCCGCTGGCGATCCCATACGTTCACTCAGCCACGGTATAGTCCCCCCTTCTAGGGCAGGCTCGTGTCTTCCCTCCCCGCTAACCATCCTTATGCTAGGACCCCCCCATCTCTGGGCTGGTCCATAGATTGTCACCAGGTCTCCCCTCTGGGTAGCAGGTGAGCTCCGCAGCGTCCTCCCTATCGGGACTGAACGCTTTCCCAACGTACTGTCGTATCAAAACCTTTTTACTGGGTTATTGCGACTCCCCGAAAAATATAACCGTTTCTGAACAGGTAAGTGAGGGCCAGGGGACACGTTGGAAGACTGTGTCTCGGGGCGTTGTAGGTGCGCTTGCTCTACTGCGTGGCACACCCTTCGCCAGGGGCGCAGTAAGGTTCTTTCGTTGTGGCGTTTTCCATAGATTTCCCCATAGTGGAAGTTTCCACATAGCATTGGAGTTCCCCATCCGAAGGGGAACGCTACGGTTACTAAAGTAACCCTTCGTTCCCCGAGGGGGGGAACGGAAATGCTATGTTCCTTCGCCACAACGATTGTCCCTTAGCTGTTGAGCGTGAAAGTCTCTTCAGCTAGAAAAGGATGTCGAGCATGGCACTGGCTGCGTCTTTATAGCATGACTGATTGTCATTGACGCCAGCTGTGCACGCTGACGCTGCCAACTCATTGGCATTTCATTGGCCCGTTTTTATACTCTTTCAGATGATTGGATTCTGACGAAATCCCCATAGTGGAAGTTTCCACATAGCATTTCCGTTCCCCCCCTCGGGGAACGAAGGGTTACTTTAGTAACCGTAGCGTTCTCTTGTTCCCCCCATCTTTGTCCCAATATTGTACATATTGTAAATAGTATATTTTTGTATTACATTCTTTTTTTTATTTTTGATTAATTTGTTGTTTTTGTTCACTTTGGGAATTGTAAATAAAAGTCATTCACAATATACAGTTGAAGTCAGAATTATTAGCCCCCTTTTAATTTTTTTTTCTTTTTTAAATATTTCCCAAATGATGTTTAACAGAGCAAAGACATTTTCACAGTATGTCTGATATATTTTTTCTTCTGGAGAAAGTTTTTTTTTGTTTTATTTCGGCTAGAATAAAAGCAGTTTTAAATTTTTTTAAAGCCATTTTAAGGTCAAAATTATTAGCCCCTTTAAGCTACATATTTTTTCAATAGTCTACTGAACAAACCATCATTATACAATAACATGTCTAATTACCCTAACCTGCCTTGTTAACCTAATTAACCTAGTTAAGCCTTTAAATGTCACTTTAAGCTGTATAGAAGTGTCTTGAAAAATATCTAGTCAAATATTATTTACTGTCATCATGGCAAAGATAAAATAAATCAGTTATTAGAAATGAGTTATTAAAACTATTATGTTTAGGAATGTGTTGAAAAATCTTCTGTCTGTTAAACAGAAATTAGGGGAAAAAAATTAACAGGGGGGCTAATAATTCTGACTTCAACTGTATATAAATTCATATTTTAATTGTACACTAAATGTCAAACCCCATTTCCCCCCTAGACCAACACCAGGGGCTTGTAACAGAAAGAAAAATATTCTTTAAAAGACATTTCTTCATTTGTATTCTTCACATTTTTTTCCAATCATGTTGAATTTAACCCCACATAAATAAGCATAATTAGCTGCTAATGAAATACCATTGCTCTCCTATGAATCTGTAATTAGAATGTCTTGCAGAAAATACTAAATAATTTTTACACCATGTCTACATCAGATGAAAATAGATTGCACAAATGAAGCACTTCTCCTGACACTTTACTGCCAAAGAAAGTCTTAAATTGAATTAATATATAGACTTTTTCAATGTGGTCATGTCATTGGCAAATGAACATTTCCTGCTTGTTATCAAACTATTTCATAACTACAACGGAGGCAATTCAATCATAACTTAAATGTTAACAGCCTTCATAACATTATCAATATGTGGCTCTTTTTGGACTCTCGGAAGCTCTAGAAATTAAAAATGTAAAACAGTTGGGACCAATGTTTTGGTTTACACCCTTCAAAATGGTCTATAAAATAGTTAAATATATGCTTTACCAATGTTGGAGGTAGAGTGTTACGTAATATTATTACTTTTCTAATTAATTAGTAAATTAATGGGTTTCTTAAAAAAATTATGCAATAATATTTAGTAACTTTTAAAAAATGTAATGCGAGTTACTTTTTAGTTTAATTAATTGGCTTTTTAAAAAAAAAAATAAGTGCTGAATTAAAATTAAAGGTAGTCACGTTTAATCACGTGGGAACAGACAGAAATGAAGGAGCCAAAGCCTTACATACTTTCATTGAAGTCTCATTATTTTAAATGCATCGAAGTCTCATTATTTCGAACAAATCGAAAAGAAACAAAGGTAAGTAAAGGTGTCTGTTATACAGTAGACATGGGACGAAAAACTTTTTCAAGTTATACCGCGGTTTGGAAAAGTCAAGGTTTTTAAACCGCCAAAATTTTCTGCTATACCATTCCTAAGGTATTTGTAAGGTTTTTTTATGAACATTAAAAAATGCCATTTTAAATTGTAAAGAAATCTGTGGTTTTGAAACTAATAAAGACAGCAAAAGTCAATTATTCATTTCAATTATTTAGCCTGACATGTTTACCGTTTCAAAATATTATAAATGTTTCTCAAAATAAAACACAATGTGTTCAAAGGGGAAAAAGTAGCTGTTTTTTACCCAGACATTTAAAAAGAGTATATTTTAGAGCAGTAATCACAATACGGTGAAACCGTGATATTTTTATCCAAGGTTATTATACCGTCAGAATCTTATACCGGCACATGCCTATTATACAGTGTGTTGTTATTTCTCTATTTAAAAAATGAACAAAACCTACAAGTCAGTAGGTCAGACCAGAAAGCCCAGCCAGGTAAGAAAAAGTAATGCAAAAGTAACTGAAAAGTAATGGAAAAGATTACTTTCCGTAAAAAGTAACGCAACTAGTTACTTTCTTGGGGAGTAATGCATTACTTTCAAAAGCAAAGTAACGTAACAGTTACTTTCCCCAACACTATTCTTAATGAATTTGAAGGATTTTAAATAACATTTTATTGTTAAAGCAAAGCCACTTCTAAAGGTTTCAGGACTCATATCTACTAGTAAATCAATTGAACATTTTCAGTATTCTAATCATATGTATATAAAGTTGTTTAGTAAATAATAGCACTTTGTGCGAAATATTACATTCCATAACAAGCCATTAAAAGTTTTTTTATACCAATGAATTTTAGATGATAAAATTACAAATATGTTTAATGTGTTTTTGGTGAACTGATGTTGTCCAATTTAGTACACATTAAACAAGACATTTTGACATTTGGTTTTTATATTGCATTTCTTCTTAGTATTATTATCATTAATATTGAAAATTGAAAAAAATAATTATTAAAATATATTCAAATAAATGAGTAGTTTGCATGTTTATATATAACATTTTTATCCATTTCTCAGTGAACATGGACAACATGTTTGGATACATTTAAATAAAAGAGTTTTAATAAACTTCATTAAAATAAGTTTTAATTAACTTCATTAAAATAAACTTCATTAAAATAAGTTATAAAATAACCCAGCACCTTTATGAACAGCTAAACCACACGACAACTTCAAAACATAATGCAATTCTGAGTGTGCCTCACAAAGGTGAGTGGGCTTGACAAACCACCAGTAGAAAACACACTCGTTCGTCTTTCTGACACTTTAACTAGAACTTGCACCAGTTTTGCCCATTTGCACGAGACACTTGCTTACAATCACTCCATATCTCTAAAGAAATATTGTGGATTTATTTATTGTGCCTCACACAGGTAAGTGGGCTTGACAAACCACCTGTAGAAAACACACACTTTCATTTCTCTGACACTAACTAGAACGTTTTAGTCTTAACTAGAACACCAATTTTGCACCTTTGCACCAGACACTTTCTGACAATCACTCCTTATCTCAAAAAAAAAAAAACATATTTATGTTGTGTGCCTCACAGAGGTGAGTGGGCTTGACAAACCACCTGTAGAAATACTCTTCTCTCTTTATGAGAAAAAAAAACACCCTTACCCTTAATTCTCTGAGTTTATATATTAGATTTTTTTCATGTATACTTGTATTTTATTGCATGTTTGATTTCTCTGTTGTTGTAGCGCTTTAGATTTAGAAAAGCACACAATAAATAAAATGTATTGCTATTATTATTATTATATAATTAGCACTTCTTGTGTCTATTGCCTTGTTGAATTGCTGAATGCCTCCTCAATTGTAAGTTGCTTCAGACAAAAGTGTCTGTGTAATGAATACATGTAAATGTAAAAAAGAAAGATAATATATTTCAATTAAATAAGGGTTTTGCAAGCAAAAAAAAAAAAAAAAAAAAAAAAAAAAAAAATGCTTCTCTTAATTTGCTCCTCTTTCCCTTGATTTTTTATATTTAATATTTCCCCCAACATACAGTATTCATTGAAGTTAACTAATTATTGCTTTTACGTTATTTAGGTAAAATTAGGTACAGTTTTGGCTTTGGTGCTGACTAATCGATCTAATAATAACCACACAGTTGAAGTCGGAATTATTAGCCCCCTATGTATTTTTTTCCCAATTTCTGTTTAACGGAAAGATTTTTTTCAACACATTTCAAAACATAATAGTTTTAATAACTCTTTAAATTTAAATTTCTTTTATCTTATCGACAGTAAATAATATTTTACTAGATATTTTTTCAGGATACTAGTATTCAGCTTAAGAGCAATTTAAAGGCTAAACTAGGTTAAATAGGGAAGTTAAATTAATCAGTCACTGTATAACGATGGTTTGTTCTGTAGACAATTGAAAAAAATATATATAGCTTAAGGGGAAGAATAATATTGACCTAAAAAAAGATTTTTACAAAATTTATCACTTCTATTCTAGCCAAAATAAAACAAATAAGACCTTTTTCCGGAAGAAACAATATTATAGGAAATACTGTGAACATTTCCTTGCTCTGTTTATTTTGACTTCAGCTGTATATCCTATTGTATAGTATTCCACAGAACAATATTCACTTAAAAGAGAACTACTTTATTCTAAATGAGGAGTTTTATAATCCAACCCCAAAGCAATAAATAAATAAACTCTACTATGAGAAACCCAAAACAAAGACATCAAAAAATGACTTCTGCCACCCAGAATGCCTGACTATAGAAGCAGCAATATGAACCGCACACACACACTCCACTGAACACCTTCTGTTAGCTGACGGACGCTGAAAGCAGAAACTCTTCTGACCATTAGCCTCAGTCACTAAAACCTGTCAGCAGCACTTCACACGTCGCTAAACGCAGCGTGTGCGAGGGTCAGCCGTGATGCCAGGGGGTTAAACGGTGGTTAATCGCAGCTCTTTACCTAACCAGTCGTTAAACTTCTTGACCTCGGAGGGCAGTCCGAGCTCGGTGAAGTCCCCCGTGTGCAGCAGAACATCCCCGTAAGGCATCTGGATGCCATCTGTCCGCGAGTGTGTGTCCGACACGCACACAAAACGCGTGTGGCCACCCGGCTTGGGAGTGTCGTATGAGATGGGGTCCACCCTGAGAGACAGATGGAAGGAGAGAAAGGGAAGCATATTATTTTAAGCACGAAAATCGGCAGAATTAAGTGCAGACTAATGTTAGTTCAGCTGAAATCAGACTGTGATTGGAGCTAAAATCTTAATAAGTGACTGCAGAGAAGAACGAAACTGACATTCAGTGTAGGCCTGTCACGATATCTATTTTTTGTTGGATAAGTTGCGCCAAAATATATTGCCATAATGATATTATTATCATAATTTTAAGACCATTTTATGCCACTCATTATATAGTGCCAGAATGACAATATTATATCATCACAATGCAACTACACTCTTCCAAAGAACACATCATATTTTATTCTAAGGAATATTTAATCTAATTATAGTCATTTTAACAATTTAGGCATTGGAATCAGAATGTGAAAGCAATCAGATAATAATAAAGGTAAAAAGTAACAGAGGCTGCGATA
Source organism: Danio aesculapii (assembly GCF_903798145.1). Classification (NCBI taxonomy): domain Eukaryota; kingdom Metazoa; phylum Chordata; class Actinopteri; order Cypriniformes; family Danionidae; genus Danio; species Danio aesculapii. Next base: position 14,372,320 of record NC_079441.1, on the reverse strand, counting down.
CCTGCTACCACATCTATTTCCACATGAATATTTACTACAGTAATTTATAGTAAATACTTGAGTGCTTTTTGAACTGATACTGATACCTCCAATAGAGATCGAGATATTGCACAATCAGCTAAAATGTTGCTAGAATCGGTTTTTATTTGGGCGATATATATTGCATCACCAAAAATGATTGAGCTCATGTCCATGTGTTGTGCGATAAGTCAATATATTGATTATTGTGACAGATCTAATTCAGTGACAAAAGAGTAAGGTCATAAAAAAATGACTTATAGGATTATTTCATGTAATTTTTGCTGAACTGACGCGGTCCGACTTGGTACACAATCAGAAACACAAGACATTCAAGGATTTGCTGCTTTTTTAAAATATGTTTGTTATTATAATATACTCACGTAAATGAGTACAACCCTTTTGAAAATGAATATTTTTATCCATTTCTCAGTGAATATAGACAATATATTTTGATCTAATCTAAACAAACAAGTTTTATTAAACTTCATTAAAATAAGAGAATATGAAAATAAAATAGAAAATATGTGACCCTCGACCACCAAACCACCCAGCAGGCACAGGACATCAACATGACGTCAGATTAATGTTGTACCCCAAAGTCGTGTGACTTTGCATTGTGTTTGAAAATGAAAATCGGGTTAATGTCAGAACCCAGGACAGACATTGCATTTTGGTAACTTTGCAATGCCACCTAAAAACAACGAAATTTCAACGTCCAATGATGTTACAACAATATGACGTGGATTAGACGTTGGATTTTGGTTGCCATACTTGAATAAATGTCAGTATTTGACATCAATATGATGTTGGTTTAAGATCACTTAAACTTTTGGTCACTTTCCAACACAACCTAAAATCAACCAAATATCAACATCATTTCATGTTGTTATTGGACCTCAAAATAACATTGTTCTTAGACGCTGATGACCTAAATCTGCTGTGCAGTCTTATGTTGTAAAACTCAAAAATACATCTTTCTTTTATGCCAAAAACCATTCGAATATTAAGTAAAGATCATGCTTTTTTGTAAATTTCCTAGTGTAAACATATAAAAACTCAGTTTTGGATTATGGTCTTTGCTAAGCATTTCATATAGACAACTTTTAAGGCCATTTTCTCAGTATTTGGATGCTTTTTTTAACCCTCAGATTCTAGACTTTTAAATAATCTGATCTGAATATCCATCAATGGAAACTTATTAATGCTTTCAAGTGATGTATAAAAACCGCACACTTAAGACTTCGTAGTCCAGGGTCACATTTAAGGACACTGATATTTTTATATTTTAAAATTGATGTGTTTTTTTTTTGTTTGTTTCTTTTGCAGAATGAAAAAGCTGAATTATTTAGTCAAAAATTAAAGCAGGAACAGCAATATTGAGAAATATTAGTTACATATAAAATGACTGCTTTCTAATTACATTTAATTTAAGTTTATTTTATTCATGACTTTTAAATCTTGCTAATATACTGATTAACATTTTTATTTATACATTTTTTTTTTTACAAATTTTTGTTAATGTGTCGGCATATATTACAACAGCGCTACATGCGTCCCGAGTTCGAATCCCAGCTCATGGACCTTTCCAAATTTTATCCCCCTCTCTCTCCGACTTCACTTCCTGTCATTCCACTTTCCTGTAAAACATAACGCATAATGGCAAAAAATATATAAATAAATAAAAAGTTCTTATCATGGTTTTGCTGCTTTTTACATTTTTGATAAACAAGATACATTTATATTTGAAGGTAGAATTCAAAAGAAAAACACTCATTTGAAATATTGATTTCTTTAAAATAATGACAAACTTTGAATGATGGTGTACAAACTATTGATATTCTTGTGTGACTCCAGAAATATAGACAGAGACGGTACATTTCCGAAATACGTATGAACATAAAATAGTTTTCGCAGAAACATTTTCATACTTGCATTTACTGTTTTTGCAGAAAAGTGGAAACTACAGCAAGATCTTTTGTTGCAGCCGCTCAGAAAATGGAAGCAGCCTTCAGAAATTCTCACATTTGATGTCTATTTAAGAGAATCACTCTGCTCTTGTCTGAACATCCTTTTATTTATTTTCCCAAAGATAGTTTTGGGGGGACGAGGGAAGGAGGGGGGGGAAGAAATTCTCCTCTATAACTCAAAAGGAATGAAAAAAAGCATCCTGTCTGTAATTGAAGTCAGAAACGTGCAATAAGCCATACTCCCCACTCCCCCCCAACACTATTATTTCATTACTAAAAGGGTTGTCAGTCGACAAAAAGCCCTCGGCTCTCTAATTAACACTTACATCTCCTGTCCGACTAAAAATATAAAGGACCTTACGAACGGACAACGCACACACACACACACACACTTCCATTAAGGAAAACAAGTATGTTATGCAGTTGTACATAAAAGAGAATCTACTCAAATAAAAAAAGAACATAGAAGGATGCCAAATAAAGGAGCAGCAAAAAAAAAAAAAAAAAAAGAAAAGGCAGGGAAGACAGACAGACACAAATATATAGAAAAGGAAGGAAGCAAAGAAAGAAATTAAGCAAGAAAAGAAATGAAAAAAGGAAAGGAAAAAATGAATGCATCAATGAAGGAAGCAAATGAAGAAAGGAAAAGAAAATTAGAAAAGGAAGAAAAGAAACGAAAAAAGAAATGAATTAATTAATTAATAAATGAATGGATGAAATAATGAGGAAAGAAAGGAAATGAGAAAAGACATTAAGGAACGTGAAGAAATGAAGGAAGGAAAGAAAGAAAGAAATAAAGAAAGAAAGAAAGAAAATTATGAAGAAATGAAGAAAAAAGAAAAGAGAAAAGGAAGGAAAGTATGAAGGAAGGAAGAAAGGAAGTAAGCGAGGAAGGAAAGAAAGAAAGAAAGAAAGAAAGAAAGAAAGAAGAAGAAAGAAAAATATGAAGAAATGGAGAAAAAAGAAAAGAGAAAAGGAAGGAAAGTAAGAAATGAAGGAAGGAAGAAAGGAAGTAAGCGAGGAAGGAAAGAAAGAAAGAAAGAAAGAAAGAAAGAAAGAAAGAAAGAAGAAGAAAGAAAAATATGAAGAAATGGAGAAAAAAGAAAAGAGAAAAGGAAGGAAAGTAAGAAATGAAGGAAGGAAGAAAGGAAGTAAGCGAGGAAGGAAAGAAAGAAAGAAAAAGAAAGAAAGAAAAAAGGAGGAAAAAGGAGGAAAGGAATGAAGAAATAAATGAATAAAGGAAGCAACGAAGCAAGAAAAGAAATGAAGCTAGGAAAGAAAAACTAAAATTAGAAAAGGAAGAAAAGAAAAGAAGAAAGGAATGAATAAATGAACGAATGAATAAGGAACGCAATGAAGGAAATGAAGGAAAAAAAGAAATGCAGGAAAGAAAGAAAGTAAGAAAGACAGAAATTAGGAAAGGAAGGGAGGGAGGAAGGAAAGGAAAGAAAGAAAAGAAATGAAAAAGAAAAAAATTGAAAATATGGAGAAATGAAGGAGAAAGAAATGAGAGAAGAAAAGAAGGACAGGAAAAGGAAGGAAATGAAGGAGGGACAGGAAAAAAGTATGAAGAAATGAAGGAAAGAAAGAATAGAAGGAATGAATAAATGAACAAATGAATAAGGAACGAAAGGAAGGAAAGAAATGAAGCAAAATATGAAGAAATGAAGGAAAGAAAGAAATAAAGAAAAGAAAGAAATAAGTGAGGAGAAGAATGAAATAAAAAATATGAAGAAATGAAGGAAAGAAAGAAATAAAGGAAAGAAAAATAAGCGAGGAGAGGAATGAAGGGGAAGGAAGGAAACATATGAAGAAATGAAGGAAAGAAAGAAATGAGGAAACGAAGGTAAAAAGGAAAGGAAGGAAAGAAATGAAGGAAAATATGAAGAAAGAAAAAAAGAGGACAGAAAGAAAAGAGGACAGAAAGCAAGAAAGAAAATTTGCATATTTTCCACATTCAACTGTGATTACATTTATATGAGCCATATCTGTATATAATTCATATAAGTCATATCTGAAATCAACCACCTGTACTGAAAATCATGACACTTTTAAAAAGTAAGAGAGAAACATGTGGACAGAAAATAATATCTGTTATTGATCACAATGCAGTAAATAAAAGCAAGTCCGCGCGCGCGCACACACACACACATACAGACACACACACGTATTGATTCAGTGTGGTCTGTGGTGGTCAGGCCAGGCCCAGAGATATAAAAGACTCGACAGATCTAGTTATGGAAGCGGCTGGTGTGCTGAACTCTATGCCCTGCTGACACACAGACACACACAGACACACACACATACATACACATACACATACACGAATCTATTAAAGCCAGCAACGTTTTTCCACATGGAGGCAGAGTTGTGTATCATTTACGGTCACCTAAACATACAAATCATCCTTTTTTTTAACAATCAAACCCGCATTTTAATTACAACATACAATAAAATTATACAGCATTTCCTTCCTTAAAGGTGCCCTATAAAGAAAACGTGGGTATAATAGATCAGTAAATGGAAATGACCATGAGCCTCAGACACCATTGTTCCCTCTTAAGCATGTAAATTCCACCAGTGCAAAAACCTGACACACAGCAGGTCAATCAGAACACAAAGCAGACTGTTGCGTGACTCTCATCGTTTGCATGTACTTTAGGTCATTTATCCGGACACCACGAGCAGCTGTGTCATCAGGAGAACACAGATGGATATGTTGCTCTCAGGATCATTAATACGCACACCTCAGGCTGTGTTTGATAAGCCACAACATTTCATAGCGAGACAACAATGACCATTTTCCTCCCTTAGTTTTTTATAAGTTTCAATTTAACTTATTATGCAAGACTTTTATTTTGAAAAGGGGAGGCACTTATTGTTTACTATGAGTCACTGAGTAACGACTGCACAAGACATGTTCGAACTCTTTGATTCTTTTGAAAACTAATTAATAACTAATCAAAACTATTGACAAATCAATACGACTAAAGAATAATAAAACTACGAAACCGGATAATTACTACAGAATAAAACTACAGAACTAAAAATAAATAAATAATTACAAAAACAGAACTACAGAATGGTGAAACTATAGACCTACAGAATGAAAAAGATACTTTCTTTTTAAATTGACCTTATCATTTCATGTATAAACAGGCGAAGCCATTGGAACCTTATTGGCTAGAGACTTCCAGCCTTTTTCATTTCCATTGATTTATTTATCATGGTTCTGTACAACTTTTTCTTATTATAAAGATTTACCCCTAAACATTACATTTATATTTACATTTAGTCATTTAGCAGACGCTTTTATCCAAAGCGACTTACAAATGAGGACAAGGAAGCAATTCACACAACTATAAGAGCAGCAGTAACCAAGTGCTATAGACAAGTTTCAGGTGTGTAAAGTCTAAGAAGCAAAGCATTAGTAAAAATATATATATTTTTTTTTTTTTTTTTTTTTGGAGAAAGAGAGAGAGAGAGAGAGAGAGAGAGAGAGGGCACAGTTAGTGGTATAGCCAGAGAGGCAGTTGCAGATTAGGAAGGAAAGTGGAGACTAAACAGTTGCGTTTTTAGTCGTTTCTTGAAGACAGCAAGTGACTCTGCTGTTCTGATGTAGTTAGGGAGTTCATTCCACCAACTGGGCAGATTGAATGTGAGAGTTCGGGAAAGTGATTTTTTCCCTCTTTGGGATGGAACAACATCAACAACATTAGGTTTTCAAATTACGGCAATAAAATAAAACTTAATACTCTTTGCACTTTCAGTTTCACTTTCAGTGGGTACCATAACTTTGGGAAAAACTCCCCAAAAAACACACATGCAAATCGTAGTTCCTACAGCGAAGCTTCTGACTGAGGTCAACAAACTGAACGTTAATTACAACTTTATTATGTGTTATTCACAGCCTAATGCAGGTTCAGTTCACTAAAGTAGACATCATTCGCAGACACACGCGCGTCTTCTCAGTAGTAAACTAACAGTGTGTCAGCTCAAGTGTGAGTTCGCAGCCGCAAATACATCATTACATTAAGACAGAAATGACCTTTTTGGGTAAATTATATCTTATAAATACAGTAGGTGACACTTTTAACACCATTTGGAGGTGTCCACAAGATCACGATCTTTTTTCGATTAATAGTGAAGCACTATCTGCAGAAGTCATTTTTTTAACGCAGACATTATCACTGTGTTTACACTGGGTCAGTCCTGCTTGTCGCCAAGGTAATGTTAGGTGTTACACAGACAGAGGTGGGTAGTAACGAGTTACATTTACTTAGTTACATTTACTTGGGTAAAATTATTGGGTAACGTGTACTTTTTGAGTACATTTAAATATGTGTACTTTTACTCTTATTCAAGTAAATTGTTAGAGAAAAATCAGTACTCTTACTTCGCTACATTTGGCGGCATTCCTCCATCACTGTCAAATGATAATAAGTATGATCCATATGACTTGTTTGCAAATATTGCGAGGCGGCACATTGGAGAGGTTGTGAGGTTGCTATAGAGACGCGTCTCCCGCTTTCGGTTAGAGCGCGCGCGCCTATGTTAGAATAATGGCTGAAGTTTAGGAAGACGTGCAAGTTTATACTGCTGTCCCGCCATGTCGCAATCTGTGGTTCCGAGAAGGACTGTCAGTGCAGTGAGTTTATCGGACCAGATTACCCGGCCTCAAGTTCAGTCTATGTTTAACTCCAAGATGTCAACTAGAATAGTTTCATAACGTGATGCACGCATCGAACTGACATCGCGACATATACATGAATGACAGCTCCAACCTGAAAAAAAAAACTTGTAGTGGGAAGTGTCAACATTATCCCAGTTTAAACCTTATTAGTAGTAACTATGGAATAACTAAAGAAACTGCTGTTTAATGGAATAACTGATTAGCCCTGCACATATTGGACATTCACATTGTTAACCATTAAAATATAACATTTAAACATAACTTTTTTAAACACAAAATGATCAACACATTTATCAACACATTTCTATAGTTTTAAGAACTCATTTCTAATAACTGATTAGCCCTGCACATATTGGACATTCACATTGTTAACCATTAAAATATAACATTTAAACATAATTTTTTTTAAACACAAAATGATCAACATATTTATCAAGTTAAGAACTCATTTCTAATAACTGATTTCTTTGTTAATAACTGAATCTTAGGGTGCTAGTGTGAAAGCACCCTAAGATTCCTATAAATATTGTACTGATATTTAAAGAAAATCATAGTATTTAGTTGCTTTCCTTAGATGTACAGTATTTGTTTGAATGTCATTAAACCTCATTTTCATTTTTACAACAGTTTATTTTTATTTGTTTTTCTCTTGTAATATTTTAATTGCTTGCTTTAGTGCAATTTTATTTTATCAAGGTGACTAACTATTGAGCTTATTCCAAGGTTATGTACGCGATCTGTTCTTTTGTTGTTTTTTGGTTGTCCTTTTTTAACAATCATTTAACAAGCATTTCCTACCGTAAATGTGCCCTATAAAGAAAATGTGAGTGTAATAAGATATCAGTATATGGAAATGGTCATACTATGAGCCTCAGACACTATTGTTTCCTCTTAAGCATGTAAATTCCACAAGTGTAAAAGCCTGATGGACAACAGGTCAATCAGAACACAAAGCAGACTGTTGCGTGACTCTCATCATTTGCATGTTATTTTTATTTTGTTTTTCTCTTGTAGTATTTTAAGTGCATGCTTCAGCGCAATTTTATTTTATTGAAGGTGACTAACTATTGAGCTTATTTCAAGGTTATGTACAGTTCTTTTGTAGTCCTTATATGGTCAGTTCAAGCATTAATAAATAAAAATAAATATAATAAATACGACAGAATTTCAAAACCAAAGAACTACAGATACATAATAATTGGACTACAGAACACTTTACTTTCAATTTACTTACACTTTCAAAGACTGTGAATAATTAATTGAAGCATTCTTAAAAACCCATGACTTTTCTATTACAAGAACAAAGCCAGAAGAATTATAACCTTGACTTGAAAATAATGTATTCAGATTGATTCACTGCTTCTTAATAGTACTTTGACTTGAACGAAAGCAACTTATTACAATATGAAGCACATTTTTTGGGGGTTACCTGACTGTGACTAAACATTCATTCAAGGTGCTTAGCCTTCTGAAAAGAAAAACCAAAACCACCACAACCGCAAATATAGCCATGACCAAACGGAGCCTTTTGAATATTTGCTCATTGTTTTAAATATTCACAGAGTCTTTTAAATATTCATTAGGTGGAGAGAGGAAAAAGGATTACTCGGACCAGGGGCTTATAGTGCCACTCAAATTGCATTAGAACAGAATGTGTGAATGTTAGAAAGAAAAAGAGAGAAAAAGAAAGAGCATATCGTATGGACAAAATAAAAAGTCTGTAGTTTCATTTAATGCTCTTTTATATTGTGGTGTCACAAATACATAGTTTACGGTTATACTTTTTCATAATTTACATTAATTAATATTACGATACTATACCAGCTGAAGTATCGTGATACCAAGTAGTATTGCGATACTGTAATTCATAACTAAAATCAATGAAATAAAGAAAATTGTCAGAAATACTATACATGTTATAATATGCCTACTTGAATTGAATTAATGGTTCCCTTATTATTGAAAAAAGTATTTGCACGTCACTTCACCTAAAATGTATTGGTTCATTTTGTAGATAACTGACCAACAAAAAATACATTAAAATAAAGATACTAGCAGAAATAAACTGATTCAGATTCTAACTGAAGCATCAGAAAACGTGCAATAGGCTACCATAAAATGCGTGAATTCTTCAGTTTGCAACCTTAAAGGGCCCCACAAACTAACTATTGAAAAAAAAATGGTCTATTGTTGCACAAACGTGTGAGCATTTTAGTTACTTTTCCACATGCAACATTATGTATTGTAGATAGACCATTAATGATGATACTTCCGTTTACAAACAGTATTTTGGAGCCATAGTATCACGATACTACCATAGTACCAGTAAACCATACAACCGGTATTTAGTGATTTTTAGGCCCAGACGAAATCTTTGCATGCTGAAATCCAAAGTTTTTAACCCATCATTACTAACTCTACTTATTTACTGGCGTAATTTTAGTTTTATAAATTTTTTTATTAAATCAAGCATATTATTGACTAATATGCAAATGTTCACATGATTTATTCACAATATAGTTTGTAAAGTCCTATTTTCTGTATTTTAGTAGGTATGTTATATGAGAAACTTGCTTTGTTTACCAAACAAGTGTATCTAACTGGATTTGCATTGTTGTAAACCTTAAATAAGTTCCAAATGTACTATTTGTATATCAAGTTTTAGTTACGATACTCCAAAAATCAACTCCGCAGATTGTTTTACACATTTTTGTGCAGAAATAGCCAAAATGTCCACAGATTCTATCTGTCATATTTAAAAAAAAAATGTCATGTTAGATCGGTAATCATTAGTTTGAGGTATTTGATATTTTATTTTTCTGCATTTTTTTTACGTTTGTCCTAACATATGAACATACATAAATGCAAACATTTCTAAGTATATACACTTTAAAATGTAAAGTCCTTTACACGTGATCCGTATATATAAACTATTAATTGATTGAATTTACAGAATTGGTACTATATCGTGATATGCAGCAGGCAAATTTAGTATTGAATACGTCACCATTTTTCTCAGAAAACATATTTCTAAAGGTTCCATTGACTTGAACTTTTCCCCGGATGTTGGTAACAACCAAAGAAATCCATATATGCAAAGAAAACAAATAAGTTTACAAATTATTTTATGCGTAACAAAATGAAATGACAAAGGGAAAAGTATTGAACACATGAAAAAATGGAGGTGTAGCAACCCACTGCCCTTCCTCATGTAAATTAATATAAGCTGCTTCAGTCCAACATCTACATTATAAGGGTGGACATTTCAGCAAAACAATGCAAAACACAGCCGAGAAAACGCTCCAATGCTTTCAGAGAAAGAAAATTAAGCTGTAGAATGGCCAGGCCTCCAAATGGAGAGCTTTACCAGAGCAGTCAGTTTGTTCAGTAGCTCACCTTGTACAGTGTTGTATTTGGGACATAGAGCAATCTGGATTAGAGTCCAGCAAAGGAGGGTTCCAGAAACAAAGTAAAAAAAACAAAAAACACTATGTAAAATCTTGGTAAAAGTATGTGGCCACGATGGAGGTTTTTTCTTTTTGTTTGCTTTTGAAAACCCTATTGGTTAGGTTTAGGGAAGAAGGTAAGCCACCTGACTTGAATCCAATAGTAAATACAAAATAAAGATCAGATTTGATAGACGAGAGAGACTCACAGAACAATCAAGATTTTTACACTCTGCTGAAGTCTGTGAAAAACTCACACCTGAGCAATGCATGTGACTTCATTCTCCACATGAGAGGCGTCTTTAAGCTGCCATCACCAAAGAAGCCTTTTATATAAAGTATTAAATACGTTTCAGCAGTTCAATACTTTTCCTTGTGTCATTTCATTGTTATTACACATTTTTCAGATTTTTTTGTTTGTTTTGTTTTACTTTTGACTGTATTGTTTGGGTTTTGATCTGGCTCAAATCACATGTCAACAGCTCCTTTAGAAATATTATTCCCAGGAAAAAACATGACATGTTCAATTCTTATTTCCCCCTCTGTATATCATTATCAAGATCTGAGATTTTTAATTTTCATATCTGCCAGCCCTATAGTATAAAGCATGATATATCTTGAAAGGACAAAATATAAAATGTAGTTTAAATCCACAGTAACACGTGATAAAAACTTAGATTTGTGGAGCGCAGAATTCCATATGACAGGAAAAGACCTTTATAACACACACATAATCGCAAGTTTAGTCTCTGGATGCACCACAGCTCTTTTATTGGATACATGTGTCATATTGCACAGGAAAGCGTTTTGATTTCTGTTCAAAGATACTCTAGTTGACAGCGCTCACTTGATTCTTTAACCTTCAGGAACAACAAACGATTGAACCGTATCAAAGCTTCAAAAACAGCCACAGTTCATCTATTTCAGAGAGCGGAGCGCAAGCGTGCTATTTGTGGATCTCTCTTCCTTCCTTTGACTTCTGCTGCAAGAAATAACCGAAAACTTGCAAATAGCAGCCACAATTGTTTGCGAGGTCAAGACTGAGGTGTAGGGAACAATTAGATGGTTTCTATTTTGACTCTTTCTTTCTATAGCACAGTTAACACCACGCTCTTAGTCCTCGAGGGATTCGATGAAGCGACAAAAGATATTTGATAAACGCTTCAACTTAAATCTGAGATTTTCATCAACATCAGTCAAAGTCACAACAAAAATAAATGAGTGATACTGTGTGGCATGTTGTTGGTTGATGGGTTTCTATTTCTGCGATGTTGTGCACAAAAAGCAATCTTTTGGTTCAAAGTCTCATTCAAAATAGCAATTTATTGAACAATATAAATGCTCTGATTGACTGTTTTATGACAGCATTATACTTTTTTATTTTGAACTAAAACGTTTTATTGAAAAGTTGTTGATTGCATTATGCCTGACTGAATAGCACAACAGTCAATAAGTGAACGCTGTACAAAGCAAAAGAGGTTTAAAATATCTAAACTTCCAATTATTCAAAGGGGTAGTTCACCCAATAAAGAAAATTATGATCATTTACTACTTAGTCTTCGCTTCACTGTAAAAACAGCTGGGTTCCACACAATACTTTTATGTTGTCCCAACACAAATCGATTAAGATAACTGAATCGTTTTTACATATTTAACTCGATTGAACATAAAACAATTAAGTTGTCCCAAAAAACATAGGAATTGTGTCGTTTCAACTCATTTTAAATGAGTAGTTTAAACAACCACCAACATTTGCCCAAGCCTACCTTTTTGGGAAAAACCGCAAATATGTGCCGAGGCACTTTTCCATGTAATTTCTGGATAAAACTAATGCTACGGAGCAGTATGGCGTCAACAGTTTCTTTTTTCACACTACAGTGTGAAATATTTACAGTGACACGTTATTGACAGATTTGTAATTGTATTTGTACGAATGTTAGCGTAGCAACTCAAATGCATCAGTATTTATAACTGAATGCATTTGTCTCGCCCATTTATCTCTATAGGGACACCCTTTCCAGAGCAGTCAGTTTGCTCAGTAGCTCACCTTGTATTGTGTCGTATTTGGGACATGGAGCAATCTGGATTATAGTCCAGCAAAGGAAGGTTTCAAAAACCAGGTACAAAAAAACGAAAAAAAAAAAAAAACTATGTAAAATCTTGGTAAAAGTATGTGGCCACGATGAAGTTTTTTCTTCTTGTTTGCTTTTGAGAAAAAAAAAAAAAAAAAAAAAAAAAAAAAAAACGCACATATGAAATATTGTAGCCCAGTAAATTATTTGAGATTCACAGAATTGTAGACAGCAACCTCTAATGGATTTGTCAATAAAAGCTGCAAGCAAATGTGTCCAGTCCTGAAAACGTATTTCCAATTTTTCTCTTTGTTTTTCTTTCTTTCTTTCTTTCTTTCTCCCTCTCTCTCTCTCTCTCTCTCTCTTTCTTTCTTTCTTTCTTTCCTCAATTCAATAATTGCTTAATTGGAATGAAAAATGTTACAAATGTATTGCCAAAGCATTTATAAAAGTTTACATTGAAAAAAGTAACATACATATATAATAAAAAAAAACACAGTAAACACAGTAAATAGCAGTAGTAGTAGTAGTAGTAGTAGTAGTAGTAGTAGTATAAAAAAAAGATTTATAATTTAATTATTATAAGATATTTCAATATAGTAATTAAATAAAATATAATTAATACATCATATTATTCAATATATCATATTGTTATTTAATATTTCATTTTATTCAAGAAAGCAACTAAATAGTTTTGCAATTTGCAAATATTTTCCATTTATGTATTTCATCACAGAAGATTTTTTAATACTGTCAAAATCGCGGAGTAAGAATCTCGTCACACCCCTAATATATATATTATACACCCCTAATACCCCTAATATATACATACACATACATACTGTTAGTCAAGGTGCTTTACAGCACAGATGCACCTGCCATCCAATGAGAGGAAGGAATAATTACAACAGACCCTCCCCTTCCCCCCAGCACTCATTATGACATAATGATTGTCCGGTCAATAGGCGGTTAATTTAGCGCCTGACCTCTGGTCTACAGGTTTAAAGGCAGTGCTCCGACTGCTAATTAACATCAGACACGGTTTCTTGTGCTAGTCTGAGACATATGTTTTTCTGTTATTACTCTTGGCTAATGCAAATTAAATAATTATTAAATTACGCGCACGCACGCACGCACGCACACACACGCACACACAGCAAAAAAAGACAAATCCAGATTTTATTCAAATTCATTGTAGATCAATATGTCTGCCGAATAGCTACTATTGTTGAAATGTATGTACTTATGTTTCTAATTGTAGATGATGAACATCACATCACCAATAAACAGATGTATCGAACAAAGATGGAATGATAGATGCAGCATTTAAATGATAGATAAAACAAAAAACTGATAGAATGACAGACAAAACCACACTGGAGCAATAGATAGACAGAACATTAGACCACCAGACAGATACATGGATAAATAGATAGATGATAATAGACAGAACGATAGGTACAATGACAGAATGTTAATACAATAGAAAAATGTTCATGACGATCAATATGCAGAATTATAGATAATGTTACGATCGAAAAACATTGAGTGATTGAGAATGATATTAATACCTGATACTAATGAGATATAAAAAAATATTTTCATGCAGAACACTGTTTGCTATGAAAGAAAAAACTTATCAAATGCTTGTCGTAAGCATAACTTTACAATGCAACATGATCATGTAAATGATGTTCGGGGTTTTGGTTTCACTTTTACTGCCGAGTGCGCTCATGTCATAGCCGCCGTCACTTTGAGCAAAAACACACACATGCGTCATCTCATGCGTGATTTTGTGGCCGCGAATTAGTGGTGCAACAGATCACAAATCTCACGGTTCGGATCACACTGCGGTTTTGGACCATTTTTCGGATCAGCAAAAAAGGGAGGAGACAAAATGTCAATAATTTTCTATTTATAGAAAAATATTACTGCAAAAACCACTGGTTTTCACAAACAGAACTTAAATTTTCAATAAATTTTTAAATTTGTTTTCAATAAATGACTCAACAATTCACATATAAAACAAGTTTCATTATAAGTGGATCATTTTTTTAAACTATTCAGTCACATAATTTTGATGGTTGTTTGTCGCCACCTATTGGTTACACAATGTAATTGCTACAACATTCACCAGCGTCAAGTTCCATTTAACAGTGATTTTAATCTTTACCATGAACATCAGTGTTAATATCTGAACTACAAACTGTTCTCCCAGTACTTCTGTGTTATTTACAAACGCAGATTTGAATGCAGCGCTTCAAAAGAATAATAAACATATGCAAATCAATATCATTTATCATCCATGTTGCGCGGGTTTAAATTGAGATCATGATCTTTTAATGTTTACAAAATGCAGCTTTACACTGAATGCATTAATACAGGCTAAACAAGCAGCGACAGAAACCACCTTTAATAACCTAAGAAACATTTGGGTCATTTCCCGTCATTATTATATTTTACAGGAATGCCAAAATTCTTTCGTCCACACAATTTGAATGACATGGGAGGCGATCTTTCGGTAGTTGTTTTAAATGTTGGATTAGCCTACAAATTCAAAGAGTCGTGTGCGTTCCAAACCGTTGTGATACGTTACATCCCTACTGCGAGTACATCATTACAATAAGACAGAAATGACCTTATTGGGTGAATTATACCTTAGAAATACAGTATCTGACACTTTTAACACCATTTGGAGGTGTCCATGTTGCTGAGATACAGTTGAAGTCAGAATTATTAGCCCCCCTTTGAATTTTTGTTTTCTTTTTTAAATATTTCCCAATTAATGTTTACCAGAGCAAGGAAATTTTCACAGTATGTCTGATAATATCATTTCTTCTGGAGAAAGCCTTATCTGTTTTTTTTCGGCTAGAATAAAAGCAGTTTTTAATTTTTTAAAAACCATTTTAGTTTTTTAGAACAAACCATCATTATACAATAACTTGCCTAATTACCCTAACCTGCCTAGTTAATCTAATTAACCTAGTTAAGCCTTTAAATGTCATTTTAAGCTGTATAGAAGTGTCTTGAAAAATATCTAGTAAAATATTACTTAATGTCATTATGGCAAAGATAAATCAGTTATTAAAAATGAGTTGTTAAAACTATTATGTGTAGAAACGTGTTGGAAAAAAAATCTCTCCATTAAACAAAAATTGGGGGAAAAATAAACAGGGGGGCAAATTATTCGGACTTCAACTGTACGTATATAAAACAACATGAAGTCTTGTGCGACCTTCTTAAGCTTCTCCCGAACTTGAAAATATAATTGGCTGAATCGTAGAGATGCTGGATTCAGATCAATTGGGGGGGGGGGGGGGGGGGTCGAATTGAAATCACGATCTTTTTTCGATAAATCATGCAGCCCTAACCTCAATACTATTACTCTCCAGATTACTCTCCAGAAAAACCTTAAAGCACAGTTTTATTTTTTGTATCTTTGTTGTATTCATTTATGCTTGTCATTTGTTTATTACATTTTATGCAGATAGACTCTCTAACTATGAATTCTTCCCAAATAAAGTTATTTAAATCATCTTGTGAAATTATACTCATAACTAAACATTGCAATGTCAGTTTTTTCCCAATATCATGCAGCCCTAATATGTATGCATGTATGCTAGGACTGGGCGATATTCTATTGAATCGTGATAATTTATATCAACAACAATAAGCTCTGGCCTTTTGGACTCTATATTGCTCTAATAGCCAATCAGACAGCAGAAATGTGCAACAATGGGAATCTAAAAGTGTGTTGCTATTAGAGATGTACCAAATGTTTGGCCACCAACAATTTATCAGTCAAAAATGTTACGTCATTTAATGGACCCTCTAATTTTTGTGGCTTCATTCATTGTTGGGGCACTCTTTTAAATCTGGAAGCACTAACCTATATTGAAATATAGTGTTATTGTTAAATATGGAAAATAATTATAGAGATTGCATTTTTGCCATGTCGCCCAGCCCTAATGTATGCTTTATTTGCTGTTTGTAGGCATGGATGTATGCTAAATATCTAGCAGCCATTAAAAGACAATGTGGATAAATGGATAAATCAGGGCTCAGGCGCTGACTATAAGGAAATATTTAGCATTTTTCTCTCGCCAATGCCGCCGTGGAAAGATTCCTTCTTTAATGTAGGAATTTGGTGCAACTGACCGAGAGAGAGAGAGCCGGAGTGAGAGATTGAGCTCTCTGTGTACAGTATGAATATTTCAGAGGGCCGTGTTTTGTAGATGTGGGGCACAGGGCTGTGAAAAGAGTGCCCTGCAGTCAAGCCTTTGATGCGGATAGGGCCGCCACTGCACTGATCTGCACAGGAAATGGACTTTTCAGGCTTATCTGCTTCACTCAGGGCCACGAGTGTGTGTGTGTGTGTGTGTGTGTAAGACAAGCAGGGGCAGGAAGCTCCGTGAACCAGGGCCAGAGAATAAAAATTATAATGATAATCATCAAGAGGAGCCAAATATTTACTGGCTTTTCCTCTCGTGCGGCTCGGCTTGTACCGCCATTGGTGAAGAAACATCAAACCGTACGTGCAGGTCCACAACCTTCGCTCATACATAGCAATGCAATCCATTTTAGACACACGGAGAGACACGGCGCTTCTATCTTATCTTGTGCTTCTCAGCTGTCTGCGCTAATTCAATAAACTTCAGAGTAACACGGAGAGCACTGAAATGAGAGAGAGAGAGAGAGAGAGAGAGAGAGAGAGAGAGAGAGAGAGACAGAGACAGAGAGAGAGAGAGAGAGAGAAAGAGAGAAGCTGGAAAAACAGGATGGAGGATGAGGGGAAATGAGGAAACACTTCACGAACAAACATTTCAATGAGAAGATGACAATATTGCGGGTCTTCCAGAAACTGTTGTTTATTTCTACAGGTTGTGTTCTTGTTCAAAGATGCTGTACTTCAAGCTATTTAAACTGTGTTTTTATTAACATGACAATGTTTAAATGCATATTCTGATGACCCCTTTAGTTTGAAGACCATAAGGTATCTTATATTTCAGTTTATAGACAAATATATAAACAGCATTAAGGGGCACCTATTTTACCCCCTTTACAAGATGTAAGATAATCCTTTGGTGTCTCCAGAATGTGTCTGTAAAGTTTCAGCTCAAAATACACATCAGATTATTTATTATAGCTTCCAGAATCCGCCCATTTTAGTGACAATGTAGCTGTTTTTGCAGCCTGTGTTTTTAATGCAAATGAGCTGCTTCTCACCACCCACCGTTCCCACGTGTGTCTGATTCTCGTCATGGGTTATGTCAGATAAACAGCAGTCAGTGATGGAGACAGACTTGGATGAAGCTGAAAGACAGCCTATTAGTCAAAATACCAAGAAAATTTATTTGATGTTTTTGTGGTGGGGTTTATTCAAGCCTTTCTGAAATGATGAGTCACAGACAAATGCCATTTGCAGTAAACACACACACACACCCACACCTATATTAGCGTTTACTAACATCATGCAGCCGTGATGATTATAGCATTTAAGAATTATATAGCGAGTTTACAAACAGGAAATAAAAAAAGAGACTTGTTGTTTATATAGACTTGTTGTGTTTATATCACCCCAAAATGACTGTGGACACACTATCCCTACATACAGTTCTGTCCAAATAGCTTACAAACTTAGATTTCCATCATATTTTAGGTGCCCTTTAAGGTTAAGATAAAATAATAATAATAATAATAATAATAAGTATTAATGCATCGAATCAGATAATTTTGCTAGGTATGATGAATGTGGTGGCAAAAAAGCTAATTTTCCAGCTAATTTTCTATTATTATTTCTATAAAAAGTTGGCAGAAAATGAACTACTAAATGTTAATGTACTTACTATTGTAAGCATTGGAATTATTTACTTATTTGAGTAGCACATGTATGGCTGGAAGGGCATCTGCTGTGTAAATTATATGCCAGAGTAGCTGGCGGTTCATTCCGCTGTGGCGACCCCTGATAAATTAGGATCTAAGCCGAAGGAAAAGGAATGAATCAATGAACGAATGAACAAACGAACGAACAAATGAACGAGTAGCACATATTGACAAAGCTAGTTATAAAATATTTCTATTATTTAACAGTTTGAGAAAAATAAAATCACCAAAGATGCATTAGAATTTTAAACAGTGGCATTTTAAATGGTATGCTATTTTAAATAAATGGTTTTAATTAATACTTTTCAATATTAATGAAAATTTCTTGATCAACACAAATATAACAGATTTATGAATGATCATGTGACAAGGAGGACTGCAATAAATTAAAGTTGATGAAAAATCAGATTTGCGTCACAGAAATGAGTTAATCATTTGAACTTCAACCAATTTTAACATGGCGATCATTTTATAAGTCCCAAAAATATTACGAGGCACCTGAAAATAGTCCCCTGATAGGTAACAACACTGCATAAAATAGTTGTGCCTGCTGCAGCCATGAAGCAGCAGCAAAGTTCCTTGATTATTACACCTGAATGAGAGTGTAGTTCGTAGCCATATTGACCTACAAAATAGCAACGTTTCATTTCACATTGGTCTTAGTAAATTATGCAAATACAAAAGTGTCAAGGATTAATTGAAAAATTATCAAAACCCTTTGAGTTAGATGCTAATGGTCTAATCTGATTCAATGATCTCTACTAAGCTAAGCTAAAAGTATTGCCACCCAGAGATCACCTGAACGAATTTTTAAAAAATGCTAAAACTCAACTGTTTATTGCTATAGCACCTATAGGTGAATTGAAATATAAGCCTATTTCCAAAAAAAGTTGAGTGTTTATTTAAGACTTCCAAACTACAATATTCTTACTCATTATTTTTAGGTAAAGCTGTTTCTTACAGTTTAGAAAAACTGAAAAAATGTACTCCAGCAAATTAAGTTTTGTATTAGAACTGTAAAATGTAATCCTGAACTGGCTGTTATTAAATGAATACCTTCAATCTAACAGAAAATAATAATAATAATAATAATAATAATAATAATAATAATAATAAATAAATAAATAAAAATTATCAAAACCCTTTTTAAAAATTGAGTGAGATGCTAATGGTCTAATCTGATTCAATGATGTATGCTAAGCTAAGCTAAAAGTATTTCCACTAGACCCAGAGATAACCTGAACAAATTTTATAAAATGGTAAAACTCAACGGTTTAATGCTAGGGGAATTGAAATATAAGCCTATTTCCAAAAAAGTAGAGTGTTTCTTCAAGACTTCCAAACTACAATAGATTTACCTGCAATTTTTAAGTAAAGCTGTGTTTTACAGTAAAGAAAAACTGAAAAAAATTTCTCCGGCAAATTAAGTGGATATTAGAACTGCAAAATGTAATTCTGAACTGGCTGTTATTAAATGAATACCTTCAATCTAAAAGAAAAAAATAATAATAAATAAATAAAAATGTAAAAAACCTGTAAAATACCTATAAAAATAAAAATACATTTAATCTAACAGACATTAACTAAAGATAACACAATAAAGTATACAATATTTTCCCCAGTTACATTTAAGGCAAAGCATAAGGCTCAAGTCACCAATTCAGACCTAGCAAGTCAAACGGTGTTTATCAGCGACAAAAGTAAATGGTAACAGGACCTTCACCTCTCTCTCATTCTTTCTGAAAAGGAAGTGTATGGTCGCCTGTGCTAAAATGTAAAAAAAAAAAAAAACTTCAAACACACGAGTCCCAGACCTGCCCAATGTCAATTGTCACTTGACCTGCATGACCTTGTGCAGTGGCTCGGCGGACAGAAGCTGTGTGAGTTTAATCAAGGGTTCTCTCATTTCAAAGGCCTCGAAAAGTCCTGTGCAACCCTCCCACACACACACACACACACACACACAAGCTAAAACAGATCCCCCTGGATAGAAAAAAAAAAGAATTGAGGAGAAACCGCTGAATGAGACCGAGTTCTGATTTAATTCTGCGGGACATCTGCATTACGGAGGCCGGCCAGTGTGCTTACTGCTATTACAGTCCACGCAAAGCCCCGCTAGTTCCAATATATTCAATCCCATGCACTTCCATTACACACGCAGCACACGGATGCGCACGCGGAGCACTCCATTCCTGTCGTTTGTCACTCATGTGCTTCAGAAAGAGAATGTAAATGTCCTCTAACATAAATCTCTAAAGACAGCTGCTATAAAAACCTGCTTGTATGCAGCATGTCAATGCATCAACATGGAGCGAGGAGCACAGAACAAAAAAAAAAGAATTTTGTCCAAGCCTTTCATCAATGGGTGGAAAAAGCGAAGAGAGTAAAGAGAAACAGGCTTTTTATGCAAGTCTTTTTCAACAACAAATGGCGTAATTCAAACGAATGAATTCAAAGCGGATGCTAAAGTCTTTCTGCACTGTGGTTTATTGTGAGCTAGGGAAGCGCGCTGCAGCCGTTTAATTCGATATGAAGCTTCTCTTCTTCCCTGTGGCTGGGATGAAATGAGCGTCGAGTTGAAATTCTTAAACGCTTCGCACTTTTATGAGCGTTTTAATTATTCAAAGGTTGAGAAATTAACAGGGCTTAAAGGAAGAGATGAGAGGCACACAAGAAAAAAAAAAAGCGAGAGAGAGAGAAAGAGAGAGGGGAGAAGAGAGGAATAATTAACCCTCATAACGCACTCGGGTGCTGGAAGAGAAGCATAAAAATTTGTAGGAAGAACACGTCAAAAATACTTTGATTTTCTTTGAAGCTGTTTTAGTGTAAAAAAAATATATACACCGTAAAAAATACTGGGTTTCACACAACTGCTTCATGTTGTCCTAACTCAAAACATTTAAGTTAACTTAATTGATTTAACAAATTTAAGTGGATTGAACATAAAACAAATAAGTTGTCCCCAAAACATCTCAATAACTTTGATGTTTCAGCTCATTTCAAATAAGTAGTTTGAACCAGCAGTAAAAATCTTTGTTTGAGTGCATATATAAACAGAGGTCCCTCATTATTTGCAGGAGTTACATTAAAAAAATAACCTGCGATAGGCGAAGACGCGAAGCATCCACATCTGCATGTTATTGCATGTTATCAGATGGCGGTCTGTGGTGCGGCAGAAATATGATCAGTGTTCTGAGTCGTAGCTGGGCACTGCAGACAGCCATTGACTTGTGGCATCGATGTGTGTACCCTAATATAAACCTATGTTTAGAATTCTAAAATGCGGCACATCCAGTGTTCGTCACCCCCTTTACGATGGTCTTGTTGCAGACAGTGACAACCCTTTTTGCATCCTAGTTAGCGATCAAAGATTTACGTTAATGTGGCAAGCTGAACACATTCCGTGCAGTACAGGAGACACGGAAGAGATTGATTGACAGGGGTCTACACCCAATCAGGACGCAGAACACAATGCGCTGTGAAAAAATAAATAAAAATAAGCATGTCAAATTGAACTAAAAAAAATCAGCGAAAGGTGAACCGCGTTATAGCGAGAGACCACCGTACCTATATACAGGCTTTTCCCCATAGCTGACATGCTAAACATCTAGGTCAAAATATTGTTGATAATTATATATCTACTGACAAACTAGCATAATGTATAATATTTTATAAATGTTTGTGCAAATAAATTATTATTTCGAGGTTAAATCGAGGGTGTATGACAGGGCTGGGAAGATAAACGATATATCGAATCGCAGTAAAATTTATGTCAATAACAATGATAAGCTCTGGATTTTTTACGTCATACTGATCAAAGAGCCAATCACACAACAGAAATGTGCAACAATGGGAATCTAAAAGTGTGTTAATATTAGAGATGCGCCGAATTTCCGGCCACCGTAAATTTATTGGCCGAAAATGTTTCGCCATTTAATGGACGCTCTAATTTTTTTGGCTTCAGTCATTGTTGGGGTACTCTTTAAAATCTGGAAGAGTTAGTGACTTGTATCAAAATATATAGCGTTATCGTTCAATATGGAAAATAATTATCGAGATTGCATTTTTGCCATATCGCCCAGCCCTAGTGTATGATGTTACTAATACGACCATACAGCACATGCTCAGCCTCACTAGTTAAAACTGCTTATTTCATTTGATTTCAACTTCGAAACATCTGAGATAATATAAGTACTTAAGTCTGCAAAATATATAACACTGTTAAAGTGGTTTTTGGATATTTTAATGGAAAAGTATTGTATATTGTGCCCTTAAATTCCTAGACTAATCAATGTTTAATTCATAATGACATTTCTTTATTTCTGAATGAATCAGCTGTTTGGAACAAATCAAATGAACCACTTGTTAAAACAATGACTTACTACTATTTAGGGCTGCACGATATTGGAAAAAAACTGACATTGTAATATTTTATTTTTCTGTGATACATACTGCGATATTGAGTATAATTTTAACAGATTAAACGAATAGCTCTATTTGAAAAGAATTATTAATTTATGGATCATTTTAGATGATAACAGAATGTCTTTGTAGTGGAGCACATCTGCATGAAATGTAATAAACCAAATCACATGATAAAGGGGGGGTGTCAAAATTGATTGTTTTTTCGATGCACTGCGATGCAGACGCAAACAATTCAGTATCGGTTCAGTAATAATCATAACCGGTTATGTACTGACATCATTTATCACATATGCGTTTTATGGCGGTAGCTTACTATGGCGAGGGAGGAGACCGCAAGTATTTAAAACACTCCAACTACTTAAAAAGCAGATAACTGTGCACAATTCACTACTTGCGAGTTTGCTGGACAGTCTTTCCCTGACCTGGAAATACATCAGAACCCAGATAGATAGTGGCCCCTTTGACGTGCTGGCATGTTCGTGAGGTAATGTTTTATCTCCTATCTCGGCTGCTAAAACAATAACGTTACTTGTGGATCAAGTGTGTCAGAGCGAATTTTCTCCTCTGTGTCGCTGTCTATAATAGATCAGCTGATCGATGCGTTCGTTTAACATCGGTGTCTGTGTCACTGTTTGCTTAACACCATTAGAGCCAAACGCAGTCCATTCTGTTGAGCGCGTTGTCAATCATAGGAGTTTAAGAACTTGTTCGACAACGCTCAAAAAGCAAGCAGGATAATATTTACATTTGTTATTTGCTCATGCTGACTTCTGTGCATGTACTTGAGTTTTGTTTGATACATTCAATAAGAGTGTTTTCTTTGAGCAGGTAAAATTAAAGGTACAGTTCATATATGACTGCTTGTATGAAAGGACAAAATTCTATTACAAATAATATATAAATATTAATATATTTACAAATTATACATTTTAATACAAGAATTATTGTGTTGCTAAGTAAAATATCAAATTGTTTATGGAAAGCATTGTCAGTGCACCGTAATATCAAACTGAACCGAATCGATGGCATGATAATCGTAACCGAACCCAATCATGAGATCAGTGTAGGTTCACACCCCTAATGATAAATAAAGTTAGAAATTAAATAAATGCTTTGTTTTTTTTATAGCAGTCAAACAGTATTCAGGTACACAAACTAAATAATTACATTTAAAACAAATAACACTGTATAATCATCAATGCTTATATATTGTATATAAATATAATTAATCTTTCTTGAAGTTACTAATATTTTGATTTCCTGTGCCTGAATGCTTTTATAGGGCTGGGAGATAAAATCGGTATCAATATTTATTGACCGAACAACCTTGTCCATATTGATAAAAAAAAAAATTTCAGTATGTAGTTTCGATATAAAGTGCTATAGTCTTATTAAATTGTGTCTGCTGAGTGTGCACCTTGGAAGCTTAGGCTGTAAATTTGTCATTTCCAATGAACTGAACTTAAACACTACATACTAAACTACACTGTTCGAATTTACTATGACCTTTTATGTGAAGCTGCTTTGACACAATCTACATTGTAAAAGCGCTATACAAATAAAGGTGAATTGAATATGTTGAATCCAATGGAGGCGTGACTTGCACCACACGCATATGGAAGCGACGCGCACATGTTGTGCAAGCGGCGCGCACGGGAACCGCGCACATTTTCCAACCGCATCTACTTGAAGACATCTGAACTTTTCTGAATGCCGCGAGCACACTGCGATTCATGCAAGTAAAACGAACCAATCTGCTTCACGCCTTGTATGGAATATGCACATTTCAGTAATAACGGCAGACTAATTACCTCATACAAACAGCGCATACAAACACTGCAGTGCTTTTTACTTTTCTCCATAAACTTGCATCGAAACTGCATCAATGATTTATCATCCTCTGGGAAATGGTTAATGGTCGCCAAGTTACAGGAGATGCCAGGGTAGCGCTTCTCACTTTAGGTCAGAATAATAACACATGTAAAAATGAGTTCCTTATAGCAGCAGTGAGGAGCAGTGAGGAGATTGTAAATAAAAAAGGATGTAGCCAGAGTGGCTTTTTGGTTTCTTTTCTTGTGCATCCCAGCCACTAGCTCTCCATCTGAAAGATTTTTTAGCAAAGAGGGGAATATAGTCATTCAACTTCACAATTTGTAATGTTGCAGCATGTATTTGAATAATGATGGCTGGTTCCTTTACTTGAAAGCTCAGATCTGATTATCATCATTTGTTTTGTTGACAGAGTTTGAAGTTTACTGTATCATTATTATTGACACCTTACAGATGTTAATCTACCGTTACCATTGCACACACTTTTTAACATGTTATTCATCAAGTTTAAGAGTCTCTTTAACACTTCTGTTTACTTTATTATAAAGAGATCAGATATTTTGTTTAAATATTTTTGACTATTAAAACTATTTGCTTTAGTAATGCTGGTAAATTAAAATAAAGTGATTGGATAAAAAAATCCTAATATTCCTAAGTGTATTGTTAAAAAATATTCAATAATTATCAATATCGAATGATATGAAAAGTGATATTGTGATCATTGTTTTGCAACTTCGCCCTATGCCTAATCGAGGTTGAAATTAATACACAGTCACATGCCTTAAAACACAACATGCAAAAATACATCTGTTTTGTAACTTTATGGTTAAGCTTTGCAATTACTCAACAATCATGCGTGTTTTTAACTCCTATTCAACTCCAATTCTAATTCTACATTGGAGACCCTGCGATGTGACTATTGCGGATGTGCAAATTGCGATATCAATGCTGAAACAATATATTGTGCAGCCCTACTACTAGTGTTTTTTTTTTGTATGATATTTATCAGTGACAGGCCTAAACAAGCGAATACACCAGCACAAACACACAATAAGAAAAAATGTCATTAATTATTCAAATCCCACAAAATATAGATTTTCTTTGCTTGTCAATGTTTCACCTCGAGTAAACCATCCAACACACCACCAATGATACTATAATGTTTTGGTTTTTTTCCAGCATCTTCATGATCAATCCAATCTGTATTGAACAGTCGAGTATTTTTAGGCTGGCATGCGTTCAGGCCTGGACATGTGCACATTAAAGAGCAGGGCAACCAAGCCAAAGATCAATTACGCTCTTATTAAAGAGGCCTGCAGAAATAAAGGCACAGGAGCTGCTGGCCCGCGCTCGGTTATTTCTGTTAGATCAGGTTAAATAGAAAAAGAAAAAAAGGCAACAACCAATTTCAGGTGGAAGGTGGACGTGTGGGGGAGGGGTAATGAAGGAGCAGGTGAACAACCATTTCAATCACAAAGAAGAGACGAAGAGAAAAAGAATGAGAGGGAAGAAATAAAAAAAGATATGAAAATAAAGACCAAAAAAATCCAAATGGAATAGCAGTTTTTACAAAGTACCTTTAGGCTAGTTTAGCAATTAGACTTTGCATAAAAGCGGAGATCTGAAATATCATTGGAAATAAACACTGGTCAGTGAAAAGGTGGCTATATGTTAAATAGATGCAATAAATAATAATAATAATAATAATAATAATTTGTTAATATGAATTTAAGTAGAAATTGTTTAAATTTATGGATTTATAACTTGTAGTGGCAATTTTTCTTTAATGAGGCATTCTCTGTGGTAAAGAAGACAAAGTCTTACCCAGGGTGTCTTTTTAAAGCTTTATTCTTTGCAAAGAAGGGCACAATCATACAGCAACAACAGTTTCTGCAGAGTGAGACACTTGAAACAGAGTGTGCTCTCCGTTATTTCTGGTTTCTTCCTTGTACTGCTTACGAGGTCACTTCTAATCAGCCTATACCATGTTTGCATTAGCCGTTTCTCCGCTCTGACCCATGCCCTTACAAACCATACCATGTTTGCAACAGGTGTTTCAACCGTTTTGACCCATGCCCCTTTCGCACCATATAGCAAACAACCTTTCATGATGAAAGCATAAGATGATGGACAAGGACAGAGTAGTCACATACAGGAAGAAATATAGAAAATGCACGTACATCTGAAAAATGAATATAAATGAATATCCATTACAGCCTTCAAACTGCATGACCTGAGCATTTCTGATGTTGTTTAACAGACTAATTTTAGTTTTTGTCAAATATAAGTGACTTCTATTTACTGTACACTGACTGCTTTGGCCATGGTACACAGTGCTTCCCACAAGATTGAAATATACTATTGGTAGTAGCCAGATAGGAACGACAAACAAAACAAGCTTATTTTTAACAATAATTTTATTTATTATGACCTCGTTTATCCACAGTTTCCTTTCAATAGGTTAAAGTAAAAAAAAGACTGTTGAAATAAAAAAGAAATCTACCATTTCTCTTATTTTTATACCATTCAGGAGCCATGTGCACCCACTGACAGATAAAATCTGCTTCTTCCGTTCAAGTTCAAAGCAAACTCGAAAGCCAAAGCATTTTAGACATGCATATTAAATAGCCTAAGTAATATATTGACATCATCAAATTAATATACAGCAAATGAAAATTAAATGACAGAAAGGGGAATAAAAACACAATATCTCTAAAAATTATAATAATTGCAAAATTAAAACGTGTAGACTATTTAAATAATGCAAATGCATAGATTAACCATTATGGTGTGGATTTGCAGCCAGTTTAGAAGAGTTAATTTATCTTCTCCTAGATTATAGTTACGTTTTTCTGAGTTGTTTAGATTAAAGAGGTAATTATTTAATGTTTCTTTCACACTCACCGCTGTGCGCATTCAGTCAGCTGCAATGCCAATCGAAAGTAGGCTTACGTAAAAATGTAAAGCAAAAAAACATATGGTTAACGACAGCTTTAGAAAGCGAAAGCAAAAGATGAATCCTGGACACTCCGGACCAGACAAAAAATAATAATTTTACACTGAAAAAAAAGACAAAATGATTGAATAAATAAATAAAAAAAAAACAGTATTTATCTGTAAATCTAAGCTACTTATTAGCGAAGTATATCCCTTTTAGATTTTAGAACAAAATGTAGTTAAAGGCTGCTAAACCCCTGTCTGAAAGGCACTTTAGATCAACTATATTACAAAATAGTTCATTTTGGGGTTTTTTTCTCTTTGGAGTAGAAATGTCTACATTCCATACAAAGTATGAAGCTGATTGGTCAGATCTTGTCACATGACTTGCGCTGCGCAGCATTCTTTTATCTAGGTGCACCTGGAAAGCGTGAGCGCATCGCAGCCAATATGCATGGCAAGCCAAGTCCCTCCATTGGAAATAACAAACTTGCGTGCACAAAAGACGCGATATGTAAACCGCCCTTATTTAATAGCCTCAGCCATAGTTAATCCAGTGTGCATGGGTATTAGCCTTGGTGTACAAGTTTGAAACTTTAAACTA
Source organism: Danio aesculapii (assembly GCF_903798145.1). NCBI lineage: Eukaryota > Metazoa > Chordata > Actinopteri > Cypriniformes > Danionidae > Danio > Danio aesculapii. The sequence goes on along the minus strand of NC_079441.1, from coordinate 14,344,442 downwards.
GTGCACAGTTGCCATAACTTTGCACTGTAAAAAATGCAGGGTTCCACTCAATTGTCCCAACACAAATTAATTAAGTTAATTTAACACCTAACAAATTCATGTCGATTGAACAAAAAAAAAATTAAATTGTCCCGATGAAATCTTAAGAATTGTGTTGTTTCAGCTCATTTTAAATAAGTAGTTTGAACGAGCAAAAAAAAAGAAAAAAAAAAACAACCTTTTTGAGTGTGTTTAGTTGCAGCAGTTTTGTTCCGCGCAGAAAAACGGTGTTGAGAAGCCTTCACGATTAATTAACCGTGATGAATTAGCGTAGTTAATAGTGAAATCGGTTAATCATTGCATCCCTAATTGACATAGGACAACTAAGACTCATTTATATTGATTTAAGACCTAGAAATCAATATTTTTTATATTTAAAAAGGCCTAAAAACAGGGTGTTTCAAATTTAAGACCCCACAATGAAGTCAAATGAATCTGTAAATTATTGCTAAAAAGATAAATAATCAAGTTATTGCAAGAAGAAATAACAAATCATAATTTAGTTTTGCAGATTTTATTGACAGAAATAGACATATTGCTGAATAAGCATGTTATTTCTATAAATAAAGAAAAATGTCCTAGGCTAATTTCTGAAATTTGTGGATGAGAAAAGGAAATTTAACTGCTGAATTTTAAGCAAATTACAACAATTTAACCCAAACATCATGACAGTTTGCTTGAGCAATATACTCCGCATTTTCATTTCTTAAATCTGTCACCTCAAAATAAATAAAGAAATAAGCTCCACTATAGCTGATGTGACACGATTAGCACCAAAGCACAGCATCTCTGTTGCTATGTATTTTACTCCATGTGAAATGAAAAAAAAAAGGTCCATAAAAGAGGGAGGGAGCAAAAACTGACTACTTGGCTGGACTGCTAAACGGAGGGAAATCATCTCTTCCGTAGACGTTCTTAGACTCCCTAGGTCACCCTGACGAGCCCTAAAGAGGCTAATTGCTGTCAATGCACAGGGGCCACGAGTATAACTGGGTCACTGCCACGATCTTCTGAACACACACACAGTCACAAAATTCCCTCCTAGAACACCTACACGAGCGCTGCATGGAGTCAAAACTGAGCAGCGTGTCAAAATATCCTGCTAAACCAACCACCTACATGAAGTCAGTGATGTGGGTCTATTTCTCTAACATATTCCTGATTGTGTAGTATTCATCTGTAGATATTATTACAAAGAAAACAAGTGTTTGACTTTGTAATCTAAAATGACAGCTGATGCCAGAAAGGCAGCTTAAGGATGAAGAAACTAGCTTACTAAACTAGTCTTAGAAATTTTACTGGAACTACTATTGTAAGAAAATGCCGCAGACAAGAAAAAATATGAATCTCGTCCTACATTTGTTTGTCTGTGAATAACACTGACTATAAAATATGCCATTTACTAAGAAATATGCCATGAAGTATAATAAGTGGAGGATATTTTCAATGGGATATTAAAATGCTTGTGGATTTTACCGTTTAATGCTGATATAAAAAATTTTATAAGCTGAACAACTCTAATAGATATCCTTCATTTCTTTCGGCTAAGTTCCTTCATTCGTCAGGAGTCACCACAGCGGAATGAACCACCAATTTACCTAGCATATGTTTTACACAGCGGATGACAATCCAGCTGCAACCCAGTACTGTGAAAAACACCTATACACACTCATTCACACACATACACTACTACGGCCAATTTAGCTTATTCAATTCACCTACAGCACATGCCTTTGGACTGTGGAGGAAACAGGAGCACCCGGAGGAAACCCACGCCAAGACGGGAAGAACATGCAAACTCCACACAGACATGCCAACTGACCCAGTTGGGACTCAAAACAGCGACCGTCCTGTTGTGAGGTGACAGTGCTAACCACTGAGCCACTGTGTCGCCCTCTAATAGATATCCAATAGTAAAATACTGTTTTGTCTTATACTTTGCTGAGAAAATGTTAATTAAAAGTTCTGAAATTAAAGGATTTAATTAAATGTTGTAAATGAGTCAGACTTTTAAACTGTAAATACTGTCACTTGACAGACGCACAAGTCATCTGTGAGCAAACCAAGGTGAAGGCAGGAGCTGCTCGACTAGTGTATTCAGCATTGAACTCTATTGTGTTATAAATGGAATTGTTTACGTTTTTACAGTAATGAATTCATTATAAAATGTTACAAATTATACTGGGTTACTTAATATGATTTAAAAGCAACATTTTCTAGTTATTAGGAAATTCCCATTGGCAAATTTATTGTAATATGGTTTGTTATATATATTCGGCCCACAGCCCTCAATTAAATTTGGTTTTTGGCCCTTTATAGGAAAAAATTTGGGCACCCCTGCTTTAGACCAATATCACATAATATTTGTTTATATATTTTAAAGACAAAATTATTATGCTTTTTTTAATATTCTTTTTCAGATATCTCCCAAATGCTGTCTAACAAAGCAAGGACATTTTTCACAGTATATCCTATAATGTTTTTCTTCAAGAGGAGTCTTATTTCCTTTAGTCTGACTAGACAAAATAAAATTATACAAAACAAAGGTTAATATTTTTAGCCCCCTTAAGAAATATATATTTTTTTGATTGGCTACAGAAAAAACAACTGTTGTACAATGACTTGTCAATTTAACCCAATTGAACCCTTAAAACACTTTAAGCTGAATACTAACATCCTGCAAAACTACTAATAAAATATAGTGCACTGCCATCATGACAAGGGAAATAAATTAGTAATCAGAAATTAATTATTAACACTATTATGTTTCTAAAGGTGTTGAAAATAAAACGTTTTGTTCAAAACAGCACTTAGAGAATTAAAATTTCACAGGTCACGGCTAATCAATTTCCCTCAACTGCATGCATGTGTCTGTATGTACGCATTTATTAACAGCGAAAACTAGTCTAAATGATTGGAGAAATCCAACACGCATCATTAAGCAAAGTCTGATCTTTTTCACTAGCAGTTTCTAGGGCTGTACGATTTTGGAAAATCTGATATTGCGATATTTTATTATTCTGCGATAAATATAGCTTGAATAGCACAATTTGACAGTTATAGGGGAGTCTAACAATATGCAGGTACAGAAATTGAATAGCCACAATATAAAAAAAAATCTGACTTTGTTTTGTCTTTTTCCAATCCAAATATTTAAAAAAAAAAAAATCTTATATCAAGTAAAAAATATTGTTTTGTTTTCGCTGTCAGAGGAAATAAGTCCCAATTAAGAGATTTACCTTAAAACAAGCTAATTTATCTGTTAGTGGGGTGATGTAACATAGATATTTTGGACTGAAGACAAAAATTCTAAGTAAGATTTATTTTTTTATTATTATTATTATTATTTTGCATAAATCATAAGGCTGGGTGATTCATCTAAAAGTAATCGAAACTGACATTCAGAACTTAAAATCTATATAATTTTTCCAGGTCAATTTTTTTAATTCCTTTCCCTACTGTGTGTGGAGTCACATGACCCCGCTTTGTCAAGGCTAAATTATACTTATTATATTATGATTTATACTTATTATATTATTCTGACAACATTATACTTCGCATAGCATACCCACACACCTCTCAAAAAAAATTAACTACACGGCACAACGACATATAGCACAAGCTTTGTAATTGTTCGGTTTGGTAGAGGTGACAAGAGTGGGCGGTGCAGAGAGGTTTAGCCAATGTGTGTTATAATTTCAGTTGCTTAGCATTGATGTTCAATAAATAATCAAAGATAGAAGACAGTGTGCGTTTCCTTCAAACATCTCTCACTTGTAATATGTGAGTATATTTACTGTCCAAAACTTACCAGTGAACTATGACGGCAAAAACATCAAAAAATAAATAAAATAAACTGTTCATAATCAGAATCAAGTTAAAATGTTCAATTAAAATCGAGATTGTTAATTTAGGTTAAATCGCCCAGCCCTAATAAATTATATAAAATCCATATAAATACAGTGATTAATACAATTCTGTAGCTCCAACTTAACTATAATTCAGACTCAACATTGCATATCTTTGCGATATGACTATTGCGTATGCGCACATTGCAATATCAATGCTAAAACGATATATTGTGCAGCCCAAGTAGTTACAGTAATGAACCATTAATTAAACATTGCATGCTAATGAAACATGCACACTGCTCAGAAAAAGCGTAAGACAAAAAAACGAGACTTTAAATGTCAGATCAGGGAGAAGTAGCTCCTTTAACAAAGCTAAATTGCAGTGTGTGTTGTCCAGAAACTGAAAATGATGTAAAAAAAGGTCTTTTCAAAGCATTCTCCATTTCGTCTAGCAAACGCGCATTTGTGTGTGTGTATGTGTGTGTGTGTTTATGTCCAGCGACGCAGGCCTCTGGTAAACACGATCATTATCTCCACAATCTAAACAAGCCTTTGGCTTCCCAGAACACACTGCTCTATAAGCAAGGAGGTGATTAAGGAGAAGCAGTGGACGAGAAGGACTGTTACCAGAGAGAAATCACCAGCACCGGGACATTAAACCACGGCTGATGCAAACACCAGCGGCTTTAAATAATGATGCAGCCTTTTTAATCTTCATTATGTTACAGCTCAAAAACATGTGCCGCTTTAAAATGACTCCTTTTGGAAAAATATCATGCAGACAATTATGATGTAAAAGCAAAACACTAGAATGGTCATTTTAGCATCACATTCAACAGATTTCAGCCATAAAACTGAGATGATGACACACCGCTACCTTGATGACGAATGTGACTTTTGCCTTAAAACCGCAAGCCATGACACACACAAGCTGGTTTTAAATTGCACATAATGCAGTGCATGAAAATGTAATTGACAAAGCATTCGGTGTGTGTTTCACCTGAAATATGTAACACGGAGCAAACAACTGAGGTCGATAGAAAAACCAAGAGCCTGAAAATCATAACAGTAACCATCTATTTCTGTCTGACCCATGCAGTCCATTAAGCTATTAAAAGTATCTTGAGTCCGATGCAGTCCAAGCGTATTACAAAGCTTGCTTATTCAGGACCAAATACACTGTTTTAGACCTATAAGGTGATATAGGGATGTGCAATATGACAAAAATATCATATAATGATACAAGTCATCTCATGTCCTCCTGATAATGATATATATCACAATATAGTACCATTGCTGTAAATGTAATCAATTATTAGTTTAAGTTTCTTATTTAGTATCATGTTTATGAAGTATACTTTTTCTGTAATCATATTTCTACTTTCTTTTTTTACATTATTCTGTCTCTTCTTATTTCATTAGTCTGGCTGAGATTTTGTTTGGATGATGTTGTATAATTGCTGTATTGTTTGCTAGTGATTTGGTGCATGTTCTAGTTGGTATCAGGTAATAACACTGAGATAATTTTGTTAACATATATACATGATGTACTCTAAAAAAACACCTCACAAATCTATCTTTTAAATGTATATTTTAATAGGATCCTTTACTTTTATTTTTATATTTATGCATATGCAATATTTTAGTCAGTACTGAAGAAAAAATCTGGAGCTAATCTAACAAAACCAAAATTGGGTGGTCACATGGGCCACTTTTGTGGTGAATTGTGGCAGAGTGGATTTCTACATTTTTATTGAGTGTTCAGTGGGGTCTATGATCATTTTAGGTTGAAAATGTGTAAGCAAAAATTAAAATAATTGTACAGAAATTTGTACACCCAAATGTATATGTTAGGGGAAAAATTACATAATAAAAATAAATATATAATAATAATAAATAAATAAATAAATAAATTTAGTAAAATATTATTTACTGTCATCATGGCATAGACAAAAGAAATCAGTTATTAGAAGTGAGTTATTAAAACTATTATGTTTAGAAATGTGCTGAAAAAAAAACTTCGCTCTGTTAAACAGAAATTGAGGAACAAAATAAAAAGGGGGATAATATCTTTAGGAGGCTAATTCTGACTTCAACTGTATTTAGTAGACATGGGACTGAATGAACCCTTGAAAAAGTCAAGGGTTTAAATTTTTTTTTTTTATTATTCTGTTATACCGTTTCTAAGGTATAAGTAAAGTTTTTTTTAGTGTTTGTTTTTATGTGTTGTAAAGAACCTGTGTTTCTGAAACTAATGAAGATAGCAGAAGTCAATGATTTATTTTAATTATTTAGCCTGACATGTTTACTGTATTATAAAAATACTATATATTATATATTTATTTTATAAAAATGTTATATTATAAATGTTTCACCCCCTTTTGAAAATGAATATTTCTATCCATTTCTCAGTGAATATGGGTAATATATACTGGTGCATTTAAACAAAACAGATTTATTAAAAAGATATATTTATTAAAATAATATTTTAGTCAGAACATCTTTATAAATGAAGAGATAAAACAATTAAATTCATGCAAAATATTGCAAAAAATTAAAAAATTACAACCTACAACATTTCAACAAAATTGTATATATTTAGCTTCTCTTGATTTTTGTTATTTTTGAAAATGTTTTTTAATATTTGTCCCTATCATATAAATTTGGGCTACTAATTTTAATCACTATTGTAAGTTATTCTGTCAGATTAGCTCCAGATTTGGCTTCAGTACTGACTGAACTAATGTAAATGCACAAATATAATATTGTCTAGCATCCGATAGAAAATATTAATTTAAATGAGAGATTTGTGGGGGTGTACTCATTTATGCTGAACACTGTAAAAAGTGGTTAGCTATTTAAAACAAGAAAACCAACTGCCTTAAAAGAAACACGTTAACTTTACAAAAATAATAAGTAAACCCATTGTAACTTGGAACTGTTAATTTGACTTTTGTTTATTATGCAAATTGCATTCACGTTTTGTAAAATAAAAGTAAACTAATCCCTTTTTCCAATAGACTTTTATTATATTTGTTTTTACCAGCTTTTCTGTATCTAGCAAAATGACAGTAACTAAAATAAATCTGCTTTTCCAGACTCCAGTGTGTCTTTGAAATTCAATACAGGCTATAATTGTAGATTTTATAGACTAAATGAAGCACCAAATATGTAATATTGTGATAATTACAATAATTATTTGAAAGCAGACGTGCTAAAATAGTCTGACAGAGTAAAAAAAGATTTAGTTGACTTTAAAAAAGTGAATACAATTTGCATAATAATAAAAATTAAGTCAGCTTAACAGTTCCGAGTTACAATGGGTTTACTTACATTATTTTTGTAAAGTCAACTTGTTGCTTTTAAGGCAATTAGTTTAATCGCTTTAAGTAACTAATAACTATTTTACAGTGTATATTGTGGGAAAAGGTAGTTTTTTGCGAAGCCATTTAAAAAATAACTTATTTTAGAGCAGTAATCACAATACCGTGATGTTTTTATCCAAGGTTATCATACCATCAGAAACGTATATCAGCCCATGCCTAAAATCACATAAATGAATGCACAAAAGCCGTATCTCTTGTTACTCACATATGCACGTGTGGCGGCTGAAAGCGGCTCTGGTTAATGTTGTAGTGGGTGAAGGCCTGTGTGGGGTTGGAGCTGTACTCGTCCACCGAGATGGTCACTTTGCCTTGTGTCGGCATACCGTGGGCCATTCTCTTTCCACGTGACACATGAGACTCTTCACCAGGACCCTGGAGCGACCCACGCAGTCAGCATCCTTCAGAACCGCCACTTAAACACGCAAAAGAACCCTCGAAAGAGCCGAGGAGGACGATGAGATGCTTTCTGTGAAATAAAAGAGTGACAAGAAAAGATTAAGATGTGAAATCAATTGCATAAAAGCACTTAAGACAAATAAAAGATTAATTAATAATAATTTATAATAATATATAAAAAACAATAGTATTTTTTGCTGCTTGTTCAAACTATTTACTTAAAATGAGCTGAGTAAACACAATTCTAGAGGTTTTATTTGGGATAACTTAATTGTTTTATGTTCAATCCACTCAAATTTGTTCAATTAAGTTAACATTATGGATTTGTGTTGGGACAACATGAAGGAATCGAGTGGAACCCAGCATTTCTGACAGTGAATAACTGGAAAATCTAATTGGCGTAAAAGATTTTCATTGTGGAAAGTCTAGTACCTATCTTAATATTTATTATTTTATTATAATATGCCGTTTACCTCTCAAACGTAAGATGTTAAATGTTCAATTGTTTAAAAATATATTTTACACTGTAAAAAAATGCTGGGTTGCACTCAATTCATTCATGTTGTCCCAACATAAATTGATTAAGTTAACTTTATTTTTACAAATTTAAGTGAATTGAACATGAAGTTAAGAAGTTGTCCCCCAAAAAACTCATGAATTGTTTTGATTCAGCTCATTTTAAATAAGTAGATTGAAAAAATAGCAAAGGTGTATTATGTCGTATCAATATAACCTACATTTTTGACTTGGACACATTTATTTATATATTTATTGCCGCATCAGCAGCGTATGGCTATTTCATGGTAAGATAAATATACATAAAAACATAAGATGATAAGAACAACTTCATATTTCAATAAGAAATGATACAAACAAACATAAAGAGCCGAGGAGGATGACAAGATGCTATCTGTGAAGGAAAAGAGTGACAGGAGAAGATTGTGATGTAAAATCAATTGCATGAAAGCATTTAATAAGACAAAGTAAAGACACAAAGATGATCCAACACTCAAAATTATAATATTTTTTGCTGCTTGTTCAAACTATTTATTTAAAATGAGCTGAGTCAACACAATTCCTAAGGTTTTATTTGGGATAACTTCTAAAATCTAGTACCTACCTTAATATTTTTATTTTAATATGCCGTTTACTCCTCAAACGTAAAAGGTTACAATTGTTTAAAAAAAGTCTTTTACAGTGTAAAAAATGCTGGGTTCAACTCAATTCCTTCATGTTGTCCCAACACAAATTGATAATGTTTACTTAATTGTACAAATTTAAGTGGATTGAACATAAAACAAGTTGTGCCCTAAAAAAAACTCAAGAATGGTGTTGATTCAGCACATTTTAAAGTAGATTGAACAAATAGCAAAGGTGGATTATGACATATCAATATAACCTACATTTTTGACTTAGATACATTTATTTATTTAAATATTTATTTATTATGTTATCAGCAACGTATGGCTATTTCATGACAAGATAAAAATACATAAAAACAACTTCCTATTTCAATAACAAACAATACCCAAACAAATACAAATAAATAAATAAAATACACAAAAACTGTATAGAAAAAGTTAAATATGATTTTTCAATTCAATATTTGATAAATAACTTAAAATTTGTCTTGGATCCATTAACATTTGTCTTGCTTAATCTGCTGATTTTCTCATATCAAACAACATCTTTGACTTGAATAATCCACGTTATGAAAAAAACGGTTACCTAATAAAACCGTATTCACAATTTCTAGAATATTTCTTACATATTAATAAAATTAAATTCCTTCAGGGATACTTTATATTTGTTATTCACATTGTAAGTGTATGATTAAAAACCAGTTAAAATGATGCACCGATCACTATTACAGTTTGTCTGAAACACATTCACAACATGCACAAAAACAGTAAAGCATCATTTCTGCTTAATATTTGTTTTGATTAACCTACTGATTTTCTCATATCAAACAATGTCTTATACGACTTGAATAATTCACTTAATACAACACAAAAATATTGGTTACCTAATAAAACCATTTCATTATTCATAATTTCTAAAATATTTCTTACACATTAATGAAATAATATTACTTTAGGGATACTTTATGACATTTGTTATTCACATTGTAAGTTTATGATTAAAAACCAGACAGACTAATCTTCCAATGATGCACCGATCACTAATACAGTCTGTCCGAAACACATTCTCAACATGCACAAAAACTGTACTTTATCAAAATTTAAACATAATACCTAATAAGAGATGAATGAGTGAACAATGAGTGAAGCATGAAGACACAAACAAACAAACATCAAAACAAAAGCAAAAGTGAAGGTGAAGCCAAAAACTGCAAAAATAGCAAAAGCTGAGATACAGAAAGGAGAGCAGCAAGTATGGAGGGATTTAACGATACTGACCGCTGAACTTCATCTAACCCGCTCAAAACATCTTGTTCAATCATCTTTACTGTACAAACTGAGTGTTGCTGTATATTTGAATTTTAATCTTTTAAAATATACTTGAAGTAATCATATAAAAAAGCTAAATAATAAAAGAAGAATATAATTATATGGGAAAGCAGTTACATTGATCCGTAGTTTAGCTTCTAAATACACGGCGTAAAAATCAATAAAATTTCACATTAATTCCTGCAACAAAAAGCTTTTGTGTTTCTGGAATCCTGTGCTAAAATTAAGCTTTGACAACTTACTATACATCAGTTAACAAAGCAAGATCCACATCACATCCCAAAAAATCTATTAATAATATAGTTACATTAGTTTCACCATGGTGCCGACTATATGAGCCAGGTGAGCGTACATTCTCATTCACCAAAGATCCACATCGCACATCCAATAAATAAATTATTAAATAAAGTTACATTAGTTTCACCATGGTATCGACTATATGAATCAGGTGAGTGTAAATTCTCATTCACCAAAATACAAAATATTTAAATATGAACAGGACTGAAGGCATTTAACATTTTCATGCGATGCAAATTAATCCTGGTATTTTCTGTAGTTTTATACATGCAAAAATTAGTCAAGATTTTTTTAACAGATGAATAATTTATGAGTCTTGTTTTACTGTCCCCTCTTCAATATTCCTGTAGCTTAATATTATTTTGCAAAAAGTCATTTTTATACTACAGAAAAATCAATGCATACTGTACTTAAATCTTTTAACTGTACTGCGTAGCCTACATATACAATCGACTTGCATGATAAAAATAAAATTCATTTAATTTAAAAATACTAACGTTATACAAATTATAAGATCTGTAAAGTGTTACTTTAGAAAATAAAAAATTGAGTATTTTTACTTCATGCATCTGTCAGGTTTATTAAGTTTTTGTTAATTCACGCCAAACTATTTACTGTATTTATGTCCTGTAGTTTTATACATGCAAAAATTTGTCAGTTTAACAGATTAATCACTTACGATTCTTATTTTGCGGTCCTCTCTTCAGTATTTCTGCAGCTTAATATTATTTAGCAAAAAGTAATTTTTTTTAAACATACTGCAGTAAAATCAATGCATACTGTACTTAAATCTGCTTACTGTACTACACAGCCTACACATCACCTTGCATGATAAAAATACATTTCATTTAAGTTGATCTAAAAATATTAATGTCATACAAATTATAAGATCTGTAAAGTATTACTTTATAAAAGGAAAAATTTGAGTATTTTTACTTCATGCATCTGTCAGGTTTACTAAGTTTTTGTTATTTCGCATTAAACTATTTACTGTATTATGTCCTGTAGTTCTATACATGCAAGAATTAGTTAATATATTTTAACAGATTATTAATTTGTGAGTCTTGTTTTGCTGTCCTCTCTTCAATATTCCTGTAGCTTAATATTATTTGGCAAAAAGTCATTTTTATAAACAGACTATAGCAAAATCAATGCATACTGTACTTAAATCTACTTACTGTACTGCATAGCCTACATTCAATCAACATGCATGAGAAAAATACATTTCAATTGATTTAAAAATACTAAATGTTATTAGTTTAATTACTTTTTAAACCGAAAATAAATTTTAGAGTATTTTTACTTCATGCATCTCTCAGGTTTATTAAGTTTTTGTTATTTTACGTCAAACTATTTACTATAATTTTCAAATACCTCAACATGCAATAAATTTGTCTAGTTTAATATAAATAGTTAGGCAAAATGTAGATTTTTTTTTGTTGCACAAAACAATATTCATTACTCCTCGCATTCTGCACGAAAAGAAAATCGCTTCTCACCTCAGCTAGCTAGCACCCACTAGCTTTAGCTGCGTAAAAAAACCTGCCGTTCCGTATAATATCTAACATCCATAAACCCGCGTGATATTTATTTGCGCTCAACTCCGCTGCTTCCGCCTGAACAATGCGAGGGAACGATCAAAAAATAAAGCCTGGAAATCACGTTTCAAGAGGGCACTCACGCACTCTTCGGAGAGAACGCACAAGAGATCAAGTTCAACCTCCATCACCTCAAAATCGCCGACATGTCGTGTTAAAACCAGGCAAAAAAGTAGCGCGTAAATGTCTAGCGCGCACACCGCGGAGGGTGATCGTTCCTCGGGTGAGTGGCCGCGCTGACACCGCCGCTCAATGACAAGCCACCTCTAACCCTTTTGTGTCTTATTTTTTTTTTCTCCCCTTTCGCACCCTGTCTTAGCCTACATTTCCAAACGCACAAGAAGAGGTCGAAAAGCCCCCTCTTTCCTCTCGCCCACCTCTAAAGATGTTGCTCCATACACGCCGGGGAATGCAGATGTCGGTAGCCGAAGAGGTGGCACTCGGAGCCGGGCTGGGGCAGGACCCTCGACCCTGGGAGACCCTCCGGCGAGCTGGCGGGAGGAGCAGCGCTGGCAGGCGGCGAATCTCGCACTGACTGGCGGAGAGGGGGAGTGAGTCTAGACCGCAGCCGAGGAAGAAAGGACTGCCACTGGGGTCAGAGAGCAGCGACGAGAGCATAGCCTCCGTACTAGCATGGCGGAGCGAGTATGTATGTGTGTGTATGAATGTGTGTGTGTTACTCCTCCCCTCCCAAAGAAGAGTCTGCCATGATATGCGTTCACACGTGGAGAGAAGAGATCCTCTTTTCTAATGCTTATTTTCCACTCCTTTTTCTTTGTTTTTGGGTGTTACTTTGATTTAATAATCAGACCTGCGAGTGTCTCATTTTTAAAGATTTTGTTGGTCTTTGTCAAAAAATCAAGTGCATGTTTGCAAAGTTTTCTGATTAACTGAATAGGTCGTGCTTTCATACACTGGGTGAAGTCAGGCCAAATGGGTCACTTTTTTGATGAATTGTGTACAGTCTGGATTTCTATTTTATTGAGTGTTCAGTAAGGTCTGTGATCATTTTAGGTTGAAAATATGAAACAAAAAAGCTCAAGAGGTTGTTCAGTACTCGTATGTTGATGATAAAAAGAGCCAGAGAATCTGCTGAAAGAAAAGTGTGAATCAAATGCTCTTTTCATTTAGATTTAGTTTATGCCGTGACATTAGAGGAAATGTTTGTGCATGCCAAGTAAACCGATTAAAAATGTTGAGTTCAGACCTATAGTTCAGACTGACTCAACTACTTTAAATTAGAACGTTTCACATGATTTTTATATCAATTAGATTTTGATCAAAGAAATGCAGCTTGGTGAGTATACGGTGTTTATTAATAAATAATAAATTATTTAATAAAACAAAGTAAACAATTATATTTTATAATGTATTCAAATAGAAAACAGAGTTTTAGTTGTAATATTTCACAAGATGTTATTTTTGATCTAATAAATGCAACCTGGTAAGCATAAGACACATATTAAAAATAATAATAATAATTAATGCATTTTTAAAAATAGTAATGGAACAACAGTATTCATGTGTGTGTGTGTGTGTGCTACTACTCCCCTCTCAAAGAAGAGTCTGCCATGATATGCGTTCACACATGGAGAGAAAAGATCCTCTTCTAATGCTTATTTTCCACTCTTTTTTCTTTGCAGTGTTCTTTGTTTTTAGGTTATGTATTGATTTAATAATCAGACCTGCGAGAGTCTTGAGGAGGTGATCATTTTAAAGGAGGCTTCAAGATTTTGTTGCTCTTTGTCGAAAAATCAAGTGCATGTTTGCAAACTTTTTTGATTAACTGAATAGGTCTTGCTTTCATACACTGGGTGAATATAAGTGAAATGGGCCACTTTTTTGATGAATTGTATACAGACTGTATTTCTATTTTATTGAGTGTTCAGTGAGGTCTGTGATCATTTTAGGTTGCAAATATGAAACAAAAAGCTCAAGAGGTAGTTCAGTACTCACATGTTTATGATAAAATGAGCCAGAAAATCTGCTGAAAGAAAAGTGTGAATCAAATGCTCTTTTAGCTTATGCCGTGACATTAGAGGAAATGTTTAGGCATGCCAATAAACAGATTAAAATGTTGAGTTCAGACCTATAGTTCAGACTGACTCAACTATTTTAAATTAGAACGTTTCACATGATTTTCAGAGCAATTAGATTTTGATCAAATAAATGCAGCTTGGTGAGCATACAATATTTATTTAAAAATAAGAAATTATTTAATAAAACAAAGTAAATAATTATATTTTATAATGTATTCAAATAGAAAACAGAGTTTTAATTGTAATATTTCACAAGATGTAATTTTTGATCTAATAAATGCAACTTGGTGAGCATAAGACACTTATTAATAATAATAATAAATGCATTTTTTAAAATAGTAATGGAACAACAGTATGCATGCATGTGTGTGTGTATGAATGTGTGTGCTACTACTCCCCTCCCAAAGAAAAGTCTGCCATGATATGCGTTCACACATGGAGAGAAGAGATCCTCTTTTCTAATGCTTATTTTCCAGATCAAGAAAAATCAAGTGCATGTTTGCAAAGTTTTTTGATTAACTGAATAGGTCTTGCTTTCATACACTGGGTGAAATTAAGTAAAATGGGCCACTTTTTTGATGAATTGTGTACAGTCTGGATTTCTGTTTTATTGAGTGTTCAGTGAGGTCTGTGATCATTTTAGGTTGCAAATATGAAACAAAAAGTTTAAGAGATATTTCAGTACTCGTATGTTGATGATAAAATGAGCCAGAGAATCTGCTGAAAGAAAAGTGTGAATCAAATGCTCTTTTAGCTTGATTCAGTTTATGCCGTGACATTAGAGGAAATGTTTGTGCATGCCAAGTAAACAGATTAAAATGTTGAGTTCAGACCTATAGTTCAGACTGACTCAACTACTTTAAATTAGAACGTTTCAGATGATTTTTATATTATTTTGATTTTAATCAAATAAATGCAGCTTAGTGAGCATACGATATTTATTTAAAAAGAATAAATTATTTAATAAAACAAAGTAAAAAATTATATTACAAAAAAGTTAATTGTAATATTTCACAATTTTTATTTTATTTTATTTTTGAGCATAAGACACTTATTATTAATAATAATCTTTAATACATTTTTTTAAATAGTAATGGAACAACAGTGTGTGTGTGTGTGTTGTGTTGTGTTGTGTTGTGTTGTGTTGTGTTGTGTTGTGGTGTGTGTGTGTGTTACTACTCCCCTCCCAAAGAAGAGTGTGCTATGATATGCGTTCACACTTGGAAAGAAGAGATCCTTTTTTCTAATGCTTATTTTCCAGTCTTTTTTCTTTGCAGTGTTCTTTGTTTTTAGGTGTTGCATTGATTTAATAATCAGACCTGCGAGTTTCTCATTTGTAAAGGAGGCCCTCACGATTTTGTTGGTCTTTCTTAAAAATCAAGTGCATGTTTGCAAAGTTTTCAGTCTTAAGATTAAGTGAAAAGGTCTTGCTTTCATACAATGGGTGATGTCAGGTCAAATGGGTCACTTTTTTCTGGTGAATTGTATACAGAATGGATTTCTACATACTTCATTACATGTTCAGTGTGGTCTGTGATCATTTTAGGTTGAAAATATGAAACAAAAAAGCTCAAGAGGTAGTTCAGTACTTGTATGTTGGTGGTAAAATGAGCCAGAGAATCTGTTGAAAGAAAAGTGTGAATCGAATGCTCACTTCGTTTGATTTAGTTTATGCCATGACATTACAGCAAATGTTTAGGCATCAACTGAATAGGTCTTGCTTTCATACAATGGGTGAAGTCAGGTCAAATGGGACACCTTTGTGGTGAATTGTATACAGACTGGATTTCTAGTTTATTGAGTGTTCAGTGAGGTCTCTGATCATTTTAGATTGAAAGTATGTAACAAAAAAAAGCTCAAGAGGTAGTTCAGTACTCGTATGTTGGTGGAAAAATGAGCCAGGAAATCTGTTGAAAGAAAAGTGTGAATCGAATGCTCTATCATTCGATTTAGTTTATGCCGTGACATTAGAGGAAATGTTTGTGCATGCCAAGTAAACAGATTAAAAATGTTGAGTTCAAACATATGGTGCAGACTGACTAAACTAGTTTAAATTCGAATGTTTCACATGATTTTTATATTATTTAAATTTTGATCAAATAAATGCAGCTTGGCGAGCATACGGCATTTATTTTAAAAAGAATTCATTATTTAATAAAACAAAGTAAATTATATTTTAACATTTAGTATTTTTGAATTGTAATATTTCTCAAGATTTTATTTCTGATCTATTAAATGCAACTTGGTGAGCATGAGACACGTATTATTATTATTATTATAAATAAATAATTAATTAATTAATTAATTAAAAAACTAACGTAACAACAGTATGTGTGTATAAATGTGTGTGTCTTACTCCTCCCCTCCCAAAGAAGAGTGTGCCATGAAATGCGTTCACACGTGGAGAGAAGAGATCCTATTTTCTAATGCTTATTTTCTTTGCAGTGTTCTTTGTTTTTGGGTGTTGCATTGACTTAATAATAAGACATGCGAGTGTCTTGAGGAAGTGATCGTTTTGAAGGAGGCTTCATGATTTTGTTGGTCTTTGTCAAAAAATCAAGTGCATGTTTGCAAAGTTTTCTATCTTAAGATTAATTGAATGGGTCTTGCTTTCATACACTGGGTGAAGTCAGGCCAAATGGGCCACTTTTGTGGTGAATTAGATTTCTACACAGTTTATTGAGTGTTCAGTGAGTCTGTGATCATTTTAGGTTAAACATATGAAATAAAAAAGCTCAAGAGGTATTTCAGTACTCGTATGTTGGTGATAAAATGAGCCAGAGAATCTGCTGAAAGAAAAGCGTGAATCAAATGCTCTTTTAGCTTGATTTAGTTTATGCCGTGACATTAGAGGAAATGTTTAGGCATCCAAAATCAGAAAAAAAAATGTTGAGTTCAGACCTATAGTTCAGACTGTCAGACTGACTCAACTATTTTAAATTAGAACGTTTCACATGATTTTGTTTATTATTTAGATTTTGATCAAATAAATGCAGCTTAGTGAGCATACAATATTTATTTAAAAATAAGAAATTATTTAATAAAGTAAACAATTATGTATTAAAATTTATTCAGATAGAAAACAGATAGTTTTAATTGTAATATTTCATACATTCATTCATTTTCTTTTCGGCTTAGTCCCTCTACCAATCCGGGGTCGCCACAGCGGAATGAGCCGCCAACTTATCCAGCACGTTTTAACGCAGCGGATGCCCTTCCAGCTGCAACCCATCTCTGGGAAACATCCATACACACTCATCCACTACAGACAATTTAGCCTACCCAGTTCACCTGTACCACATGTGTTTGGACTGTGGGGGAAACCGGAGCAAACCCATGCGAACGCTGGGAGAATATGCAAACACCAAGCTGAGGCTTGAACCAGCGACCTTCTTGCTGTGAGGCGACAGCACTACCTACTGCGCCACTGCGTCGCCCTTGTAATATTTCACAAGATTTTATTTTTGATCTAATAAATGCAACTTGGTGAGCATAAGACACTTATTAATAATAATATTAAATGAATGAAAAAGAAAAATACTAATGTAACAACAATATGTGTGTGTGTGTGTGAATGTTTTACTCCTCCCCTCCCAAAAAAGAGTGATCATTTTAAAAAAAGACTTCACGATTTAGTTTTCTCTTTGTCAAAAAAATCAAGTGCATGTTTGCAAAGTTTTCTGATTAACTGAATAGGTCTTGCTTTCATAAACTGGGTGAGGTCAGGTGAAATGGGCCACTTTTGTGGTGAATTTTATACAGACTGGATTGTTTATTGAGTGTTCAGTGAGGTCTCTGATCATTTTAGTAAAAAAAATGGAACAAATCAGAAGAGCTAAAAAAGCTTGAGGTGTTTCAGTACTCACATGTTGGTGATAAAATGAGCCAGAGAATCTGCTGAAAGAAAAGCGTGAATCAAATGCTCTTTTAGCTTGATTTAGTTTATGCCGTGACATTAGAGGAAATGTTTAGGCATGCCAAGTAAACAGATTAAAAATGTATGTAAGTTTAGAAATGTACAGTTCAGACTGACTCAATTAGAATTGGGTGTCAGAATAGGAACAAAAAATAAGTATATAATACACACACACATAATAAAAAAGCAGTACTGCAAAAACAACTGAATCACTTAGTGTGTTTAGATGTGTGAAAGACAAAAGTAGTGTATAGCTCTAAAAAACAACTATATAGTATTATTTTATCATCATGCTAGACCAGGGTGCCCAAACTTTTTAATATAAAGGGGCGGTGGCCGAAGATAAATATACCAAACTATGTTACATTAAAGTTGCCATGGGTAATTTCCTAATTTATTACAGAATATTTAAAAATGAATAAAAAAAATTACGAATCATATTAGCTAATGCAGAATAACTTTTAGAATAACTCTGAATCACTGCTGAATCTGCCTTTACCTTGATTTGCTC
Organism: Danio aesculapii; assembly: GCF_903798145.1. NCBI lineage: Eukaryota > Metazoa > Chordata > Actinopteri > Cypriniformes > Danionidae > Danio > Danio aesculapii. The sequence continues at coordinate 14,325,938 of NC_079441.1, read as the reverse complement.
ACCAAAGTCTCTGCATTGTCCTCTATCCATCAGGTATGTACATACTAAATCTGATTGTTTACGATAATTAACTGAAACATTTAATTTCGATTAGCTTTTAACAATAAAACAAACAAAAGATTACAATAGATTTGAAAAGACAATCTCTAAACAGTCATACTTCTCTTCTCAGATGGGATAGAGGGCCGTAGTTTGGGCATCTCTTGTCTAGACATTGTACGTTACAATCAGGGCATTGAAATATTTTATTTAATGAGTTTTAATTAAAGAAACAATGAAAAAAATATTCAAATTTTGATCATTTAAATCATAAATGTAAATATAACTGTTTAATTATTTGTAACTATACAACTAAACAATTGAACATTTGATGTATTTAGTATGCAAGAGATTATATATTGATAAAAAAATATGTAAAAAAAATAATAATAATCAGTTCACGCACATCAAATACTGTCATGGCAAATGTTTAAAATCATTTGATTGGATATTTATTATTAAAAGTAAATCAAGCTCAAATCCCACTAGGTCTTTTTTTACCTGGCATCAAGCCATTCACATTAATGCTTAATGAATAAATTAATAGTTAATATGGTTTTAAAAAAATTATCAGGGCTAATTCATGACAAAAATGTACCCTGAACAAAAGCTTTTCATTTCTTATGATTCATGATTTTGTTTTCAGAGCTTTTAACGGAGGAAAAAAGTGAATTGTCTCTCTGCTGTGCATTACTGTGAAGCGTTGCATGCGAGATGGATCTCTGTAATGTTGGACTTTCACTCACGTTTCAATTTTCACAAACCCACACACAACTAAGCGACATTTCTATTTGACTTTTCTCTTATCTGCGGAAAATGTGTTTTCATCAACTAGCCAGCGGGCAATAATGTGAAGGCAGAGTAGGAATTTTATTCGCGGAGGCCGCCGTTAAACACTGCACCATCATTTGTTCCCCTACTGCACCAACGAGAGAGAGAGAGAGAGAGAGTGATGATAGATACAGCTTCAAATGTCACTGAAGAAATGGCCTCTGACATGAATGTTTTATTCAGTCGCCTTCCCCTGATCACATCTATACAATAGAAAATGTAAATGTTATGCAGAATGCTTCAAAAATTCACTATATATTTTATGACCTTCTATAAAAGAGGGGCAAAACGACTCCATGAAAATGGAAATGGAATAAAAGCCATATTAACCGGGAGGGTGGGATAGATTCTGTGTGACGAGTGGAGGGCGAATTTCACTTAACCTAAATCTAGCAGCAGGGGCACAAGGGTCTTTCGGATAAATAGAAGCCTGTGCACACACACACACACACAGATTTATGTCACACACATTGTCACACTTAGAATTAGGAAATCAAGACTACAGAAGAGGAAGATATAATTGGATTTAATAATATTGCGCTGCATGACTGACTGACTGACTTAATTCTCCCTCAAAAATATTTCTTAACATGTCAAAAGATCAAGTTTGAAATTCTTAACAAATACATGTGGTCATGTAATATTTAGATATAAATATATTAATATATTAATACTTAAATATAGTAAACATTTTAATTAATAATAATACATTTTTGTGTAATATTGTAAATATAGTAATATAAATATGGTAAACATCTTAATTAATAATTTAATTTTAATACGGTAAATATAGTAGAAAAGTATAGTAAACATTTTAATTAATAATAATTAATCTTATTGTAAATATAGTAATATTTTAAATATATAAATATTTTAATTAATAATAATTAATCGTATTGTAATATTGTAAATAAAGTATACATTTTAATTAATATAATTAATTTTATTGCAATATTGTAAATATAGAAATATTATAAATATAATAAATATTTTAATTAATAATAATAATAATAATCATTAATCTTATCCATCTGTGCCTTAAACACAACCTGCATATTTATTTTATTTTTTTTTATTTTTTCATTTTTTGTTGTTCAGCCAATCACCTGACCTGTAAAAGGTCATGTGACTAGAGTTGCAAAGAGGAGGGAAAATTTCTATAAATTTTTCTGAGCGTTTTCATGGGAAGTTCCAATGGGAAATTTGAGACAATTTCCAATTTGGAAACTTACCTGGAAATTACGGGAATTTACAGCAATTTAAGAGCATTTATGGGGATTACTTAGATTATTTGTGGAAATTTATATAAACTGTATTAATCAAAGAACACTAAAATATTAATCTGCCACAGCACATTGTTTTCCAAGATTGATGAGGGTGAAAATAATTTTACAATGGTAGCTTAAGGATCATGTGATACTGAAGACTGGTGTGATATGGTTTAAATTCAGCTTTACGTTATAGAAATTCATATCCTATATCCTATAGTACACAAAAAAAATCTGTTATTTTACCTTTTTTCCGACAGCTGGGGTGCCGAAAAATCCCGTAAAATAAAAGCCATTAACTTACATAAATTTACTGTTAAATTACATAAATTTACCAGAAATTAAAATTTAAGGAAATTTCTGTAATTTGACGCCCGTTATTTTACTGTGAATTTCATTAATTTATTGGCCATTATTTTATGGTAAATTTCTGTAATTTAATGTTCATTATTTTACGGTAAATTTCCTTAATTTAACAGCTGTTATTTTACAGTAAATTTATGTAATTTAAAGTCCGTTATTTTACGATAAATTTATGTTATATAACGTCCTTTATTTTACAGTAAATTGCTGTAATTTAAAGTCTGTTGTTATTTTACATTACAAACAGAAACATCACTGTAACAATATTATTTAACAACCCTAATTTTTTGTTTCGTATATTTGATTATATTCATTAAGAGTGATAATAATAGACCGTTTTCAAACATAACACCTTGTCCGCACAGTACTTCTATACAGTAACTGAAAACTGGCTTGCAGAAAATAAGAAAACATCACAGATTCAAGATATGACAATTGCCGCAATATTGACACCCTGCATGTGACATCATTTTGGAAGGAAAATGGCATTATAATGATGCTGATTGGCTAATGCTAGAAAGCACTAAATGTCATTAACTGAAATAATATTGTACAGCATGAATAATTTGAGTTTACCCAGGGTTAAAAAAATATATTTGATTCTGAAATATTAAACACTAAGCTGGTCTATAATACTTGGAAAAGGAAGATTCATGTTTACTTCAGTGGTCAATGAAGTAATATGAATTTTTAACTATGCTGGTCTGTAATACCTGGAAAAAGAAGATTTCTGTTCACTTCAACCTGCATTTTTTATCTTTTTTCCCCCAGCCAGTTCCACAAAATGTCATGTGACTAATCATTCTGGTGACATTGACTGACAGATGCTAGAATGCACTCAAAAACCCTTCAATAGTGCTTTCCTGAGCTGTGAAGTCAAAAGCAACTGACAGGAGGAAATATATTTCCCACACTTAAGAGCCCACACAAAAAGCAGAGCACTGGTAAATGTCTAATATAATGATAAACAAAATATTATTGATGAATATGCGGCCTACATAAAATATTTTTTTCATAATGTACAGCTACACTTACCGGCCACTTTATTAGGCACACCTTACTAGTACTGGGACCCTCTTTTGCCTTCAGAACTGCCTTAATCCTTTGTGGCATAGATTCAACAAGGCATTGGAAATATTCCTCAGAGATTTTAGTCGAAATTGACATGATAGCATCACGTAATTGCTGCAGATTTGTAGGCTGCACATAAATGATGCGAATCTCCCGATGCACCATATCCCAAAGTTGCTCTACTGGATTGGGAGCTGGTGACTGTGGAGGCCATTTGAGAACTAATTTTCATGTTTAAGAAACCAGATGATTCGCGCTTCATAACACGGTGCGTTATCCTGCTGGAAGTAGCCATCAGAAGACGGGTACACTGTGGTCATAAAGGGATGGACATGGTCAGCAACAATACCCAGGTAGGCTGTGGCGTTGACATGAGGCTCAGTTGGTACTAATGGGCCCAAAGTGTGCCAAGAAAATATCCCCCACACCATTACACCACCACCACCAGCCTGAACCGTTGATACAAGGCAGGATAGATCCATTCTTTCATGTTGTTGACGCCAAATTCTGATCCTAACATCCGAATGTTGCAGCAGAAATGGAGACTCATCAGACCAGGCAACGTTTTTCCAATCTTCTATTGTCCAATTTTGGTGAGCCTGTGTGAATTGTAGCCTCAGTTTCCTGTTCTTAGCTGACAGGTGTGACACTCAGTGTGATCTTCTGCTGCTGTAGCCCATCTGCCTAAAGGCTGGATGTGTTGTGTATTCAGAGATGCTCTTCTGCATATCTTAGTTGTAACGAGTGGTTATTTGAGTTACTGTTGCGCTTCTATCAACTGGAACCAGTCTGGCCATTCTCCTCTGTCCTCTGGCATCAACAAGGCATTTGCGCCCACAGACTTGCCGCTCACTGGATATTTTCTCCTTTTCTGATCATTCTCTGTAAACCATAGAGATGGTTGTGCGTGAAAATCCCTGTAGATCAGCAGTTTCTAAAATACTCAGACCGGCCCATCTGGCACCAACAACCATGCCACATTCAAAGTCACTTAAATCACCTTTCTCTGATGCGCTCTTTGAACTGCAACAGATCATCTTGACCATGTCTACATGCCTAAATGCATTGAGTTGCTGCCATGTGTACCTAATAAAGTGGCCGGTGAGTGTAATTTTGAATGGGAGTCAATGGGGAAACACAATGGTGTAGTTGCAACTTCTACCAGCAGGGGCTGTCTTGCTGATCAACTGCCAAAATTAATCTGCATGATGAATATTCATATATTTAAATATATATTAATTTATCATTTTAAATTTCCCTATTCACACATTGACATTTTAATATCAACATTTGCATTTATAAATTTAGCAAACACTTTTATCAGAAGTTACTTAAAGCTTGAATACACGGCACATCTGAAAATAAATGATAATTAAATGCTGTTTTTGTGGGTTTCCACAACAAAACGATTATTGTTGCCATTATTTTAAAGTTTTACCAGCAAATTGTTCTGAAAATAAGAAAATAAATGTAAATTGAAGAAATAAATTATAAATATCTGAACACTAAATCAGCACATTAGAAGGATTTCTGATGCTTATGTGATGCTGAATACTAGAGTAATGATGTTGTAAATTTAGCTTTGCATCAGAAGAAAAAATTATATTTGAAAATGTATTAAATAAAAAAAACAGCAATTTGTAATTATAATAATTCACAAGATTATGTTTGTTATTTTATTTTTGATCAGATAACTGCAGCTTGGTGAGCATAAGTCATTTATTAAAAATGTAAAACAATACAAATATATTTAAAATGTATTCAAATAGAAAACAGAAATTATAATATTTCACAAGATTTTTAATGATTAGAAATATTTTGAAGCTGAGTATAAAAATGTATAACTAATTATTTAATGAATAAATTCTTTAAAAAAAACGTACTTAAAAAATATTGAGTTATACTATTAATTTAATGTAACTATTAAATGTAACTATTTTGCTACCGAGTAATTAAATAATATGTATTTATTACATGGTTAGGGTAAGGATTCTGGATGAAATTATGCATAATAAATAGTAATAACTATAGTAAGTACATTGAATGTGTAATAAGGACACATTAAAATGAAGTGTTATCAACACTGTAAACAAATGCTGGGTTCCACACAATCAATTTGGAACAACATGAATGAAATGAGTTAACACATTAGTTTTTACAAATTTAAGTGGACTGAAGATAAAACAATTAAGTTGCCCCCAAAAAACCTCAAGAATTGTGGTGTTTCAGCTTAATGTAAATATATTAATAATGGTGTTGCCTAGGTTACTGCAGTAAACAATGCGGCATGATGTCAAATCAAAGACTATCTCTGCGTCCAAAATCGCATACATCCATACAATATACTATGCTAAAATCAGTACGCGAGCCGAGTAGTATGTCAGAATTCATAGAATTCGAAAATCAGTAGAAGTACCTACTATTATACCTACTATACCTGCTATTTCCGGTGAGATTCTGAAGTGCGCATCCCATGCACGCTGTGCTATCATGAATGGGAGTGAAGCAACGCAACTGAAGCGGGTAGGTCAAATGATGACAACATGGCGAATGCCATTCATACTGCTCACATTAATACTCTATATAATGTACTTTTCTAACGGCAGAGTAGTATGTTTAAATTCAAATACAGTACCTACTGTGTAGTAGGCGTTTCGGATGCAGCCTATAAAATAAACAAGACATGTCACTCGTATAGTTTTGAATGAGTAAAAAGTGTAACAGTCAATATGATGAATAAAGCCCCTCCCACTAATACAGGAGCCAATCATCAATCACTATATGGTGAATAAAGTCCGCTTTCTAGTACAGGAGCCAATCATCGACCGCTACAGACTGACAATACTCTGGGGGAGGGGCTTGGACCAGACGTTCTTCAGATTTTGTTTGATTCAAATGTTTAGAAATGAAACTAAAGAGAGAGTTGTTGTTTAATTTTATTGGTGATTCCTAATATGTGACGTAATTTCAAAGATGGCCGCCGAGTGAAATGACTTGCCTTACAGGGACTTTGGTCAAAACTAGCAGGATTTCATTAATTTCATAAACTAAACAGCATCCTAATATCTGCAGAAATTAATTAATGGTAACTTTAGCATACAACATACCTGCCAATGCCAACATACTGATCATAAAATCCAGGAGATTTTATCCGGGGGTGCGCGCGAAGTGATGAGCGTGGGGGGGGGGTGCGCGCAAACTGATGAGCGGGGGTGAAGGTGCGTGCAATCTGGGTAGCAGGTATGAAGATGGTTGCGTGTTGTGTTCGGTGCGCATGGGGACTGAACCAAAAAGCTAAGGAGCGTGGGGGGGGTGGCGGGGTTTTGGAATTCCGGAAGTTTTCCGGGAGACAGAACAATATGGGAAGTGGGCGGGAGATGGGTCTGAAATACGGGAGACTGTTGGCAGGTATGGCAAACAACCATACATTGCATAATCAAAAATGATATAAGATTTAATAGGGTAATTACCAACTTACGTCCAACATGACGTCACATGGGTTCAACGGCGCATACCGGTTGCAAAAAAAAGACCGGTTGCAATAGAAAACATGTCGTTTTGTGTGGTAGGATGCCAAAATCGAAAGTCTAAAAATAGTAAACTTAACTTTTACCGTACACCACACTGCTTTTAACGCCAACCGCAGACGTCTTGGGCTAACAGCCATCAGAAGAGCTGAATGGAGTGAGGGCCTAGTTAAAAATACTTGACTCTGCAGTTTTCATTTTATATCAGGTACGTTCACGCTATGCTGAATAATACACGTTACTCATTTTTGATTGCAGCAATGATTTCAGCAAAAACAGTTAAACATGGTGAATTTAACTACGGACACTGAATGCTTAGAATGAAATGTAAATATGTAAGTTCACATACCCTGCAGTACAGGTGCAGTTCGCTGTCAGAATGCAGTTGTTTTGCTTGTTGATGATTACCCAGGCATTGTATAGCTCCGTCTCGGTTTTATAGCTCCGCCTCGGTTTTTAGCACTACATAGTTTTGAATCTGGTAATCATGGAACATTATTTCTTGCTCATGACCACACAGAACAAAATTGTAGAGACATCCAGAGACTTGTAGGCCTTTAACTTCTCTCTTGTAAAATCACTTGGGGTTTCAATGAGATAGTTGCATATTTCAGGTTGGATGCTTGGCCATTTCGTCTTATTCAATATCCATTGGGAGGGTGCTATCACAAATGGACCTGTCAGACAATCGTTAACGTTAATTTTGCCGAACAACTGTGCTTTTCACTGGGTGACAAGCTGTTATAATACGCTTAAAGCATTATGTAAATAATATATGAAATCAATATAACTTATCTTTAATACACAGCAAACTCCGCATTTGTACCGCATCGCATGTCATTCCCTCGCTGTAAATGCAAGCGCTCCCGTTTTTTTTCGGCAACCTCACTGGGCGCGCATCCTGAATGTTTACAAACGGGTTATTCGCCTATACCTTGCAAAATAGCATTTAAGGCTTTTTAAGGGCCTTAAATTTTCTACATTGATTTATCAACTTTTAACACTTTTTAAGACCCCAAGACCAGCGACGAGATGATCCCAAGGTTTCCATATCCTAGACCAGGCTGTATCCTGAGCAGCTGCTGTTGTGGTCATGGAGGAGTGGAGAGCATGAGACAGCGCCTAGACTGCAGCTCTGCACAAGACGTATGGATAGAGAAGAAATGGTCATGCCCAACTGAGCCTGGTTTCTCTCGAGGTTTTTTAATTCTTCACTTTCGCCAATTGGTGAAGTTTTTTCCTCGCCGCTGTCGTCACTGGCTTGCATGGTTCGGGATCTGTAGAGCTGCGAATCGATGGATTACTCTTCAGTGTTTGGACTCTCAGTACTGATTTTTAAAACACACTGAACTGAGCTCAACTGAACTGAACTTAAACTATGAAAACTGAACTACACTGTTTTAATTCACTATAATCTTCTATGTGAAGCTGCTTTGACAAAAACTACATTGTAAAAGCGCTATACAAATAAAGGTGGATTGAACTGAATTGAATTATTTTGATTAAATAAATGCAGATTGGTGAGCATAAGACTTATAAAAATAATTAAGTCACAAAACTAAATAAACAATTATATTTAAAAATGTATTAAAATAGAAAAGAGATATCTTTAATTATAGAATTTCACAAGATTTTACTTCTGATCTAATGAATACAACTTGGTGAGCATAAGACACTTTCATTCATTCATTTTCCTTCAGCTTAGTCCCTTTATTTATAATGTTTTACACAGCGGATGTCCTTCCAGCTGCAACCCAGTACTGGGAAACACCCACACACACTCATTCACACTCATACACTACGGCCAATTTAGTTTATCCAGTTCAGTTCAGTGTCTTTGGACTGTGGGGGAAACCAGAGCACCCGGAGGAAACCCATGCCAACACAGGAAGAAGATGCAAACTCAACAAAGAAATGCCAACTGACCCAGCCGGGACTGAACCAGCAATCTTCTTGCTGTGAGGTGACACTAACCACTGAGCCACCATGTCGCCCACCATAAGACAGTTATTAAAATAATAATAATAAAAAACACTGCAAACAACATCAAAAATATCAGGTAGCATTTGTAAAGTTGAACCCAGAAGGATTGTTCATTGTTGCTTTGACAGCTCAGCGCCAGTGGGTCTGAAGGTGTGTGCTACAAGTATTACCTTTCGCAGTCGTGGAGAGCTGGAGCAATGATCGGGGTGAGAACGAACTCTGTCACAATGCTGCTTCTACAAAAGTGGATTGGCCTCTTGTCATGTTTTGACAGGGTTTACAAAGGTCTGTTGTTCTGTTACAGCACATCTCATAAAGGCGGATCCAGTCAGGACTGAACCCGAAGCTCTTTCACTAAGTGCAGCTGGCACTTGACCAGAACACCAGATGGATGGATGGATGGATAGATAGATAACAATACATGGATGGACAGACATACGGATGAATGATGGATGGATGAACAGACAGAGATATGCAGATTAATCAACAGAAAAGACAGACAGACGGACGGACGGATGAGCAGAACAACAGACAGACAGGCAGAACAATGGATGGATAGAACAATAGATGGGTGGATTGATGGATTAATGGATGATAAGAACAACAGACAGACGGATGAACATATGGATGGATGGACTGATAGACAGACAGACAGACAGACAGACAGACAGACAGACAGACAGACAGACAGACAGACAGATAGATAGATAGATAGATAGATAGATAGATAGATAGATAGATAGATAGATAGATAGATAGATAGATAGATAGATAGATAGATAGATAGATAGATAGATAGATAGATAGAACGATGGATGGATGGATGGATGGATGGATGGATGGATGGATGGATGGATGGATGGATGGATGAATGGATTAATGGATGGATAAGAACAACAGAGAGCGACGAACAGATGGATGGATCGAAAGATAGATAGACAGACAGACAGACAGAGAATGATGGATGGATGGATGAGAAGAACAACAGATAGACAGATAGAACAATAGTTGGATGGATGATGGATGGATGGTAGGGATCGATGAACGGATGAGAAGAACGTAAGACAGATAGATAGACAGACAGACACACAGACAAAGCATAGATGTGAACAACAACAGAGATGGATGGATGGATGTATGGATGGATGTATGGATGGATGGATGGATGGATGGATGGATGGATGGATGGATGGATAAGCAGAACAACAGACAGACAGAACAAGACAGATAAGAACCAGAGACCAACTGACGAATGAACGGATGGAACGATAGATAGATAGACAGACCGAAAGACAGACAGACAGACAGACAGACAAATAAAGTAGAGTTGACCTGTTCCTTAACTCTTTCTTCATCTTCATTTCAGAGTTTGGGATCCAGAGTGACGTTGTTTCTCTTTAGAGAGATGAACTCTCAATCCCATCCTTCCCCTTCGCTAATGCTAAACCACAGAGACGGATCAATCACTCCATCTTCTCTTTCTCCCTGTCGGCTCTGAAAGTGTGACAATAAAACCAGGAAGAAGAGAAAACAGGTTTAGTGTAGAGATGGGATATTGACAGCTACTACAGTGAGAAACAACAATGCTGAGATGTGTTTGTTCTGCTGGTGCCAGTGTAAGGGCACGCTTTAGGCAGTGTCAGAATATAGAACAAAAGGTTATAATACCAATGTCAAAATCAATCAGAGATATTTTGACCCATACAAAAAGGAAAGATTTTATGCAGTTTTATTTTATCCCCCACAAAAACAATAAACAATAAAGCTTGATATATTTATTTATTTATTTATTTATTTATTTATTTATCTATCTATCTATCTCGTATATTTAATATCTGTTTAAATACACTGAATTATTTTCTTTGTTCTCTATTTCCACCTGGAGATACTCATCCCGAGGCCTCTAGAGATTGTGCAGCGCCATTGATGTGATCCAAGACCTGTGAAGAGAGGATGCCAAAGACAGAGCACATCTAGGGGTATCCATAATCCTGGACCAGGCCGTATCCTGAGCAGACGCTGTGGCGGTTATGGTGGAGTGGAGAGTATGAGACTGATTCCTGAAAGACCACAGTGACAGACGAGTCTCTGCATCGTACCTGTGGGCCAGGCTGAACACCATTCGATGACCTACACAAACCTGCAGCCTCCGATGCCTAGACTGTAGCTCTCCACAAAAAGTTTGGCCAGAGGAGAAATGGTCGTGCCAAACTGAGCCTGGTTTCGCTTAACGTTTTTTTACCTTTCATTTTCGTCAAATGGTTTAAACTGCCCCGCTCCCCCAAAGAAAGACGAAAAGGGTTGGGGAGTCGCCGAAGAAAGTGAAGAGCAGGGGTTTGGTGTGAGGAGGGGGATTGGTAAAATGAGGTGCCGCATCAGATTTCAGAGGTGCCAGGTCCGGCTTGTTCCAGCACAAATTAAGCCCTGGATCAATCAATCAGTAGAGTGAGAGGTATTTATTGCTTGTGCCAATGTTTGGTTGTGTTCCGCAAGCTTTATTTATTTTTTAAATAAGTTGTAATGTTTTTTTCCTCTATGGGAAAATAAAAAATCATCATGTATCATCATACTTTTACCGCAATTTTCAGATCATTCTCACGAAATTTCCTTTTCTGTAAGATTACTTGTTCAAAAAATAATCAGATGACCTATTGTGTCATGGTAGCCTCACTCACAAATACACAAATCTCTGGAAATATAAAAAAAACACGTATTTATTTACGCAATAAACATTTCAACAAGAACTGAAACATCAAACGTAGGCAGGAAAGGGAGTGGTGACATTACAGTACTGGAAAATAAATAAACTGAACCTATTTTGCCAGCAGCTAGCTCACTGCATCTCTCACATGGTCACCCACTGAAGCTAAGCAGGGCTGCGCCTGGTCAGTACCTGCATGGGAGACGACATGGGAATGCCAAGTTGCTGCTGGAAGTGGTGTTAGTGTGGCCAGAAGGGGGCGCTCAACTTGTGGTCTGTGTGGGTCCTAATGCCTCAGTATATTGATGGGGACTCTATACTGCTCAGTGAGCACTGTCTTTAGAATTAGATGTAAAAATCCCAGGATGTCCTTTGAAAAACAGTAGGGGTTTAACCCCGGCATCCTAGCCAAATTTGTCCACTGGTCTCTGTCCAACATGACCTCCTAAACATCCCCATATCATAATTGTTTCCTCTCCATGAATCAGCTGGTGTGTGGTGTGCGGTCTGGTGCAATATGGCTGCCGTCGTGTCATCCAGGTGGATGCTGCACATTGGTGATGGATGAGGAGATCCCCCCATTGTGTAATGTGCTTTGAGTGTTCAGAAAAATGCTATATAAATATAATAATTATTATTAGTAGTATTATGAACACATGATTCAACATGCATGGGTGCGACAACAGGTGAAACTAATAAACATTAACAAATGGTGGGAAAACAGAACAAAAGAAACACGACATAAACAGAAGCACATGGGACATCACATGACACAACACAGACACACTCCAGTGATGTATTGAAAGGCTCATAATGAATCTTTTTCAATTGTAAATCTTCCTATTTCATACAAGAAAACAATCTTGTTGCCTTAATTTTTTAGTTGAATCAAATGAACTTTTTTAGTCATCTCAACTAAAAATATGAAGTTAAACTTTGTATATTTTGTATCCTAAAATAAGTTAAAGCAAAATAAAATACCTGTTGTCTTGACTTTTTGTCATTACATTTTGTTACAGCGTATGCTTCACTAGATTTCATCAACTTGCAGCAAGATATTTTAATAATTTTAATTAAAATTGAATATGTTGGCAGTACGCTGGCTCAGTGGTTAGCACTGTTGCCTTACAGAAAAAAGGTTGTTAGTTCGAGCCCCGGCTGGGTCAGTTGGGGTTTCTGTGTGGAGTTTGCATGTTCTCCTCGTGTTTGTGTGGATTTCATTCGGGTGCTCCGGTTTAACAGTCCAAAGACATGCGCTATAGGTGAATTGAATAAACTAAACTGGCCATAGTGCATGTGTGTGAATGAATGTGTATGAATGTTTCCCAGTGATGGGTTGCAGCTGAAAGGGCGCCCGCTGCATAAAACATATGCTGGATAAAATGGCGGTTCATTTTGCTGTGCCGACCTCATATGTTTGATGAGTGCAGGTCAGAATAATAATGTTTTCATGCTCAGACATCTATTAGTCTATACATAATTAATGTAGTTTGTTAAATGCAAAGATTTGTTTCAAAACTATTTCTAAATTCATAGTTATTTCCAAACACATGGGCTATGCCCCATATGGTCTAAAACCTGACAGGTGGACAAATCTAAGCTTGTTTTTAATAAAACAAATATAAATCTGCATATAATAAATAATTCTGCTAATAATAATAACATTATACAAAAGCAATTGTTATGATGAACTGAAAAAGCCCCCGAGATGAAGAAGGCATGAAAGTATGGTTTTTATATTTATGTAGGCTAGAAAATAATAATTTTTTGTAATAGTTTAATCCTTTATATTTATTTCCTATATATATCCTTATTATATCCTATATATATATCCTTAATATTTAATTCTTGTTTATTTGTAAAGATATTTGCATATTGCTGTACACCCTGTGTGTATTAAGCAATGTGTCAGCGAGGCGCACAACTAACGCGCTCTGCGCTGGACTATAGACCTGATTTGATTTGGTCTGAAGATCTGTATTTAATTCATTGTTAATTGTGTCTGTACTTGATCCAGATACAAAAAGTACAGTGTCATCGGCGTACAACAAAGAATCTGAATGTTTGATAACCTGAGGGTAGTCATTGATATACATCAGGAAAAGTAAAGGTGCCAAAATACTTAACAACCTGAGATATCTATTGGACAAATATGATGAAAACATATCTATTAAAGGGCACATAGTTTACCTCTTTTTTATGATTTAATATTAATATTATGGTTCTTCTGAGTGTGCCAGTTTAGGTTCAGTTCAAAACACAATTCAGATTTTTTTATTATAATGTGTTAAAAAGTGTCATGTTGGGGGCGTGTCCACAGTTTGCTGATTTATGGGTGTGTTGCTTCACATGTAAATTAGTTTCGGCTTCCCACCAACGTAACAAGGGGGCGGGGCCATGAGCTCACCCACTCTGCGTTTGCAACAGAGTCTGACAGGCAAACGGAGAAGGAGAGAGAGGATCACCATTCAGTCGTACATGTACAACTCTGACACAGACCAAGCAGAGAGTATAAAATCATTTGTGTCTTTGTACAGTTTTACAGCCAACTGTGTGCTAGTTTCAAGTGCCGAGCTTGTACACAGAAACTAATAACCACGCACACTGAATTAACTTTGACTGAGGCACCGGATGCGCCACTCGAAGCCGCGACACGGCACACCAGACACTTTCTGTGGCGAGGCAGAAACATGAAGTGTCCCGAATCGTCGCGCCACGCATTTTTTAATTCTAAACATAGGTTTCTGCAGCGGTCCGCGGCGCCCAGCCGTCGACTTGAGTGTACCCTGATAGAAAGCTATGTTTAGAATTCTAAAATGCATGCTACTTAAGTTCACAGGGAGCTTCTGGGATTGCGAGAAATGCAAACAGCTGAAGTATAAGGTAGACTCAATGAGAAGTACACATGTTTGCAAACCTACCTAAAGATACAACCAATAATTCCGATTAGAGCGATAATGTGGAGAATATTGCTCTTGTGTTGAGCCCAATGAGCCTTGCATCTAAAAATAGAGCTAGGATGTTCCTTTAGTGATATCACTTCGACTCACGCTGAAAATGGCGGACGTGAATCAACAAACTGAGGATATGATGACGCGCCTTTCAATAAATATTGGTGGGCGGGGGGACCGCTGTCCTACGTCAAGTAGTGGTCGATTTGAAAACAGCTCCAATTTTTTCACCGTTTTTTATGTTGTTAAATTGAAAAAAAAGCACTGGGTGTGCTTATATCACCCCAATATCACAGTCTATACACCATACATGCACATATGTCTATCCAAACAGCTTGAAAAGTAGATTTTTTACCATAGGTGCCCTTTAATAGTTAGATTAAATATAATAGTTTTAATAACTCATTTCTAATAACTAATTACGTTTGTCTTCACCATGATGACAGCACATCAAATTTTTCTAGTTATTTTGCGAGATATTGTTATTCAGGTTAAAGTGCTGTTGAAAGGCTAAACAAGGTTAACCGGGTTAACTAGGCAAGTCATTGGACAACAGTGATCTATTCTGAAGCCAATCAAAATAATTATTTCTTAAGGAGGCTAATAATATTGACCTTAAAAATAGTTATAATAAAAATGATTCCAGCCAAACTAAAAGAAATAATAAGAAGAAATATTACAGAAAATACAGTGAACATTTCCTCGTTAACATGTTTACAGAAATGCTTAACTTTCAACTTTCAATGCTTAACTTACAACAATAATAATAATATACATAAATTTAAATTATAAACATAAACCTTTTAAATTTGTATATGAAACATAATCATCTTTTTGGCGGATCTGGATTAAAGAGTAATGTATAACATGTAACATGTAATCATACTGGCTTCTGATTGAAAACATTCTGTGGTGAACCAAGCACTTACACTATATTACAGTCATATATATACACACATCTGCCATCTAATGCATTTAGACTTTATGGTCTAAGATATACCACACGAATTGGTCTTGCAGGTGAATAATGCATGCGAATCATGAATACATGTATATATTGTTGAGCTTTACATAGAAGGCTGCGATATATCTGGACCATGAGATCTCATGGACGATATAACGGTTTCATTGCTTTCCACCCTGCTGTGGTTGTTGATAGTGTTATGCTCGGAGAATTGTGTGTGTGTGTGTGAGAGAGAGGAGATGTTTGTCTTGTACTGCGTCTTTATTTTACTCTTTGTCAAACACTCATTCTCATCCCTTTTAATCACTCAACAGACCCGCATTGAAACCCACACTATTCTGTCCCTAATAATCAAATAAATCAGACCACGGGCCTAGGCGCTCCATGATCACACATTTTATTTTGACAAATACGGAAACCAATTTGATTTAGGAAGTATTGATTACATTTTTACAGTCTTTGAAGAAAAGAGAAATTGTGGGTGCCGTCAAGCCCATCGAGAGCTTTAACGTTCTCGGCCTCTCAGTTCTAATGAAATTTCAGGCTCATTTGGATTGAAAGCAAACAAAGCGTTTCATTTCTTGAAAGCTAGGAGCTCTCTGTTTGTTTGGATGCATGTTTGGTTTATTCGGCTCGCTGCAGGGATGAGGTTTGGCAGTGACAATTACATTAAATATGAAATTATGAAATGTTAGGTAAGCTAAAATAAGGTTCACTATGAGGAAACCAATCAGTTAACTGATTCTATTTAAAGAATTTTTTTAATTTAGAAATTAATTTAGAAATTAAGATTAATTCAAAGATAAAAATGCATCTGTTAAGTTTATTCAAGGCAGGAAAATAAAAAATATATATTATATAAGTAAATAAAATATATTTGCAAAAATCGATTACCACCGTTTTAATTTTCGCAATTGCTTAAGACTTGATGATCAATTCCAGACATGATTCCTGGTATTTACAAAAAAAGTCAAATTTTAGTAACTTCCTAAATCATGTTTTGTTCGCTTTAATGCACAACAAAAAAATGATATCTGAAAATTACAAAAACTTTTGTCTAATTTGAATTTGTTTTTTGCTGTTTTTGTCTCTTCTTATATTTTAGAATTTAATATTAATTATAACATACATATCAATTATAATTAGTGTTGGGCAAAGATTAATTGTAAATAATCATATATTTATACATTGTCACGGTGACGCAGTGGGTAGCACGATCACCTCACAGCAAGAAAGTCGCTGGTTCGAGCCTCAGCTGGGTCAGTTGGTGTATCTGTGTGGAGTTTGCATGTTCTCCTCATGTTGGCGTGGGTTTCCTCTGCATGCTCTGGTTTCCCTCATAGTCCAAAGACATGCGGTATAGGTGAACTGGGTGAGCTAAATTGTCCGTAGTGTATGTGTGTGAATGAGTGTGTATGGATGTTTCCCAGGGATGGGTTGCAGCTGGAAGGCTGTAAAACATATGCTGGATAAGTTGGCAGTTCATTCTACGCCGAAAAAAATTAATGAATGAATTTCAGAAATGCCAACATGCCAACGGCTGGCACTCGAACCAGCGACCTCCTTGCTGTGAGGTGAATGTAATAAATATACACAGTACACACTTTATTTTGGATGCGATTAATCATGATTAATCTTTGCCCAGAACTAATTATAATACAATGACTTGCTTCCCTTGTTTGCTTTTATGGACTGTTTCATCTGGTTTTCCTGTGATCTGGTTTGTTTCCATGGACACTGATTACTTAGCACACCTGTTCCCAGTTTAGTTTCTACATTTTCCTGTATATATTTACTCTCAGTTTCATTCTATCATTTTTAGCTGTTCATTTTCTAACACCACTTTTCTTAATGCACAGAAACAGCCAATTTAAATGGTAAATGTTTAATTTTTGTTGAGGCTCTTTAATCCGCTGTGGCGACCCCAGATTAATAAAGGGACAAAGCCGAAAAGAAAATGAAAGAATTAATAAATATTTGTTGACCGCAAGCTATCCCACAGCATGCAACAGGTATCCCACAGATCAGAACAGACAATCCACAGCTTGTTGCTTATCATATATAAGCCGATGTCATATTTCATGTCTTTATATAAAAGTTTAAAAATTTAAATTAGGGCTGCATGATATTGAAAAACCTGACATTGTGATACATATTGCGGTATTGATTACAATTTCACCAGATGACTGGAATAGCTGTTTTTGGAATGAATTTATAATTTTCGACTGAGTGTGACAATGTTTTTGTTTAAAAATACAGTTAACCAATCACAAGTATTGATAAATACAGTAAAGCGAAAATGTAAGTGATATATTGTGCAGTAAAACAAAGCGCCTTCTCTCACAGACATGCGTGAGAAAAGCATGTAATATATTTGAAATTGTCAGAAATGTACACAGTGACCTCTAGTGGATTTTATGAGACATGGCATGCATGAGAAAAAAAAAGTGTCACAGTAACGCATTTAAGATTGTCAAAAATGTAAACAATGACCTCTAGTGGATTTAGGAGAAATGACATGCATGAGAAAATGTGTCAAGGTAAAGTATTGAAGATTGTCAAAAATGTACACAACGGCCTCTAGTGGATTTTACGAGAAATGGCACGCATGAGAAAACGTGTCTCAGTGATATATTTGAGATTGTCAAAAATGTACACAGTGACCTCTAGTGGATTTAATGAGAAATGGCACGTATGAGAAAACGTGTCCCAGTGATATATTTGAGATTGTCAAAAATGTACACAGTAACCTCTAGTGGATTTAATGAGAAATGGCACGTATGAGAAAACGTGTCACAGTAAAGTATTTGAGATTGTCAAAATGTGCACAATGACCTCTAGTGGATTTACGAGAAATGGCACGCATGAGAAAAAACGTGTCCCAGTAATATATTTGAGATTGTCAGAAACATACACAGCAACCTTTAGTGGATTTACGAGAAATGGCACGCATGAGAACACTTGTCCCAGTAACGTATTTGAGATTGTCAAAAAAGTAAACAGCGGCATCTAGTGGATCTAAGAGAAATGGCACGCATGAGAAAACATGTTCCAGTAACATAATTGAGATTGTCAAAAATGTAAACAGTGGAATCTAGTGGATCTAAAAGAAATGGCACGCACAAGTAAACGTCTCCCAGTAATATGTTTGAAATTGTCAAAAATCTATACAGAGACCTCTAGTGGATTTTATGAGAAATGGCACAAATGAGAAAACATTTCCCAGTAACATATTTGAAATTGTAAAAAATGTAAACAGCAACCTCTAGTGGATTTACAAAAAATGGCATGCAAGAGAACATGTGTCCCAGTAACGTATTTGAGATTGTCAAAAATGTACACAGCGGCCTCTAGTGGATTTGCGAAAACAAAAAGACATAGCCCCCTGTACATATTTCTCTGTTCTCAAAAATGTATCCCTGGGCACATAATTCCATTGAGTCTGGGTTGGTAATGTATGTTGAAGTACATTTTTGCGGTTTGACAAAAAAAGTAAGCTGAAGCCCGAATTTCCAATGAGCCCTTGTTGAAAATTTCAGACAGGAAAATACAGAACAACAAAGATTTTTACATTGACTATATTACCAGAGCCTTCACTCTGTTTCCCGTATGTCCATTTTCCCATCGCTCCATCTCTACACATCTGTCTCCATCTCTCCTTCCCTTCCCCCATCCCTCCGCTCTTCCCACTTCCATTTAACTCTCTATTCCATCTCGAGAGGAGATGCTGGATGGTCTCTTCATTATGTGCAACACAGACAGCCTGATTGTGTGTGTGTGTGTGTGTGGAATGAGTGAGAGCCGACCGACTACATGCAATGTTTTATATCCTGTCAATGTCATTCCTAGTTGCTGTCCCATGGCCATGATTTACCGTGTTTTAGCCAACTCTTCACTGCAGAAAATGAAAGAGCTGTTTTCCGCCCCTCTCTGCCTGCTTCCAATTCATCTCTCTTTCTCCTTCTCTCTCTGCCTGTCATACAGTATTTTTTGGAGCTAGAGGGCCACTTGTAGTATTTTCATAAAAGCATTCCTCGCCCATTCCTGCCTTTTAAACTCAAAAAGCTAATTAATATGCTTCCAACGCGTATTTTTTTCTTTTAAAGGGTATTCAAACTTCAGGGACTTTTTAATATTTGATTATTTACACAATAGCAACAATATTGTCAGAGTTAATGTCTAATATAGGATTTAAATAAAAGTACAATTGATAAAAGAGGAATTTGTTGAATTGGCTCGCAAAAAAATCATGTCGATTTCTGTAATATTAGCAAGCTGGATGGAATTTTAAATAATCATGTACCCTCAAACAAGGACATTTCTCTGCTTGTTCAAACTACTCATTTAAAATGAGATGAAGCAACACAATTCTTGAGTAAATAAATAGTTTACTGGTAAATACACTTAAATATTAAGTTAACTCAATTGGTTTGTCTTATGTCGTGGCCATACTAAGGCCCAATTCCAATTCTACCTCTTAGCCCTTCCTCTTACCCCTAACCCTCGTTTTGCGCATTCACGTCAAGGGGTAGGGGTATCCCAATTCTCTTTAGCTTGAAGGCGTAGGGCTAAGGGGAAGGGGTGAATAGCCCTTCGAACAAAGAATTGTCAGGACCACACTCGAAACCAAGGGGTAAGACAGCGCACAAAACTGACAAACAGGTCTGTTAAATAAAATGTTAATATAAATAAAATTACAGTGAAATATTCAGTTTCAGAGTAGCCTATATTAGGCTAAATCATTTTCTGTTAATGACAAGCACCCGTCAGTTTTGTTAATTTAATCAACTATTCTGGCCACATTGAGCCAGGCTTTACAAACATTTCGTAGCATTTACAGTATTCCCTCTCGGAAGAATAAACTCAGTCTGAAGGATGAGAGAACAGAAACTTATTGTAAGAATAATTTTACTGAGCGGCGCACGTCGCGTCTGCGCAGCCGTTTGCATGAATGAAGCGCTTGATGCATCGCTGAGACACAGCGTGCAGCCCTCCAGTACCTGTGGACACTTCTAAAACAGCAGCACAAAGGGAAGAAATCAGTGCGTTGAAGATCTGTCCAATGTTTTATTGAGCCTTTTCTATTTAAAGTGTCAGGTAGGCCTACTTTGTGAGTGAAGAGCAGGGAATAACCATCTCTACTCCAGTGTTGCGAATGCGATCTGCTGAACTAACAGACACAGCGCAACATGATTTAGAAACTGCAATGAACTCCATGTTGCAGGTCAAAATTAACCCATTTAATGCAAAACTAAACGTATTTGTCCACTGATTATTTAAAGTAACAGGAACAAAAAGTCTTGGAGAAAGTTTTTTACGTTCTCATAAACAAACGCGGCACACAGTTTGAATTGTGAATGAATGGAGAATGATTGACAGGCACAGCGGAGGGAAGCGCTAAACTGAACATGAATTTAAGCATGTGAATATTCATCTGTACTTCACATTAAACTATAGAACGGCTTCAGAACATTTAGGGTTTAGTAGGCCTCAGTGCCGTGCACAGACTCTTGAATAGGCAGGTGCTCACAGGGCCGGAGCAAGCTGAACTGCTGCTGTAGGCAAAGGACTATGGTGACGGTCGCGAGAATCATGGGGGGTCTGGGAGGATATTATTCCTTCGTGGAAAAGTATGCGATATTGGTACATCTCTATGCCTGTTCACTAAGATTGAACTTTGCAAAGCAGCAATCTGCGAAACATGTCGCAGGAGCTTGCTTTTCCAGTTTGTGACATTCGCTTGCGTATGAATGGAAGCCTATGGTGCGAAAAGTGCAGTATGACCGTGGCTTTAGGACAACATGAATGAATTCTGTGGAACTCTGCATTTTTTACAGTGTACATGTATAACCCCCAACAAAATCTAAAAATAAAAAATCAATATATCTAGCACCTACTGATGTTTGGCTGGTTTTTGCACCAAAATGACATCACCTACTGTAGGATGAGACGGAAAGTGAAATTTAGTTCACATTCATTCATTCATTCACTCATTAATTTATTCATTTTCTTTTTGGCTTAGTCCCTTTATTAGTCAGTTGTCGCCACAGCGGAATTAACCGCCAACTCATCCAGCATATGTTTTACGCAGCGGATGCCCTTCCAGCCGCAACCCAACACTGGGAAACACCCATACATTCTCATTCACACACACACATACATACACTAAGGACAATTTTTAGTTCACATTTATAGGAAACCCAATTATAATTTATTTTAAAAATAAGATAATATAGCTATAGAAGCTGGTTTTGTTTCCCACCAAAACTGAAATTCGTAATGTAAGACAATTTTAAAATACAGTTGAAGACAAAATGACTAGCCATCCTGTGAAATTTTAATTTCCTTTAAATATTTTCCAAGTCAAGTTTAACAAAGCAAGACATTTTCACAGTTATTCTTCACTTAATAATTAATACTTAATAATAACAATGATATTAATGAGAATTAACCAGGTTAAGCCTTTAAATCACACTTTAATCTGGAACACTAGCATCTTGCAAAATAACTAGTAAAACATTATGTACTGTTAACATGACAAAGACAAAAGAAATTACTTATTAGAAAATAGTTTTTAAAAGTATTATTTTTTTTAAGTGTTGAAAAAAATGTCTCTATTAAACAGAAATTGATTTAAAATTTCACAGGAGGGCTAATAATTTAGTCTTCAGCTGTAGATGAAATATGAATATTAAAATCACAATAATGATAATTTAAGTTAAAATTGTGAGAACTAAAAAGTTGTACATACCTTTAAATCTGACGAAAAAATGAGCTTAAATAAATAGCATCTGGTGATAAGAAAAGATCTTTCAGTCAGTCACAGTTATGAGAAATACAATTGCAAAAGTGTTTATAAAAAGATTTATTGCCAAATTTATAAATAGTCAGATTGTTAGACAAAGACACAAGACACATGATCAATACAAGTCAAGTAAGTGTGAGATGTTAAATTACTTTTTACTAAATTCTTTTGTTGTGTTTATGTCTGTCAGTGTCATAATCCGTGCAGCAACATACTAAGCAGCAGTATTATTGAGTAGTCTGAAAATATCTCCGAGCAAAAGCCTAAACAAAAGCATACATGCACTTTGTTCTCCCTCTTCAAGCACTGCCCTTGCACACGTAAACAATCAGCTGTGAGTAAAGTCAAGTATATCTGATGCAATAAATCCACTCCAGTTCCTTTGCATCTTTTTTGTTTTTACTGTTATTATTATTTTTTGTAAATAAGGGACTAAGCCAAAGGAACATGAATGTGTGTGTATATATATATATATTTATAAATTACATAAAAATAAGTTATAAATTATATAAAAAATTATATATAAATTATAATTAATATATTATAAACTAATTATTAGCAACAAAATGCTTTTATTGTAAAAAAAATAATAATAAAATTAAAAAATATATATATATATTTTTTTTTTTCATTTATTTATTTAATTTTTATTTTACAATAAAAGCATTTTTGTTGCTAATAATTAGTTTATAATATATTAATTATAATTTTTTACACTGTTAAATATTCAAATACTTTAATCTTGTCAATAAATATTACTTATGCTTCGAAATTAACATGTACATTTAAATATTAACATATAACTTATCTTTCATTTATAAAGTATTATGAGCTGTTTGTGAACCTCAACCTACATTATTAAATTAATGATTAATTTGCATTGTTATAATAATAATTTCTTTAAGTTGCTTTCTCAAATTTTCGTGGCATCAGCAGTGTTTATTTCTGTCTCGTATACATGTTGATATCTCTTTTATACTTTTGATAATGATATCGCATAATCTTCAATCTTCATCGTGTGAAAGGCTGTTTACTGCACGTGTCACACTTTCATGTGCACGCGCAACCAGACATGCTAGAGGACACTCTAAACATCATATCTGCCACTAAACCAAACTACATATCCCATCATGGCTTGTTGTCACACACCAGTTCCAAGCACATTTGAAGCTGATCAGGACTTTACTCGGACTATACACACCACTCCCATACACATCCAGGCTGAGTCTTGTTTCCCCGTAGTGAGCATTTCAAAGCGTTTCTTGGATTGTCTAGCCATGTTTTTGACCTTTGTTTTATATGTTTATGTTTGTTTTGCCGCGTGCCACGACCTTGTGCCTGTTACATCGACAACACTTTTGAATTACCTGCATGCTACTGCCTATGCCTGTTTTGAACCTTTCCTTTATGACCTTTCTCTACTAAAAGCTGTGTTTGGATCCCCACCAAATCACACTGCTCCATAGCGTTCGTTCTACACACAAAATGCAGCCATAAGTACCCGCAAAAACATATTTCTCGGTTAGCAAAAATGTATTTCAGGGCACATGAGCCTGTGTAGGTAAATTGACTTTCCCAAAATTCCCTGCAAGACACTTACTTTTTTAGATGTTTGTTTGACATAATTATTGTTATTTTTGGTTGATTTCTTACCTGCTATGTACTTAAGTGTTTTATGTTCAATCTAATGTTGCTTGCATTACTTTATTGTCATGTGTGTTACCATAATTGTGTGTAGTATCAAAGATTTAGCACTTGCACCAATATGTATTATAAGGATTATCTGGTTTTTAAAACGTCTGCTGTGTTCAATTAACTGATAAATTTCTTAAAAAGGTCTGCTTAACAAACATTTGAAACATCTCAAAGATTATAAATGTCTATTTAAAGTCTGAAAATTGATGTCTAATAGACGTTTTGCAAATGAGCGAACACTAATATATAATAATCGTCCAGATGTAAACACAAACATCAAATAAATGTCTCTGTGATGTACATGGACTATGAGGGAAATATTAAAATGTCAAAATGTTGTTTTTTTACATTGTATAAATGAATGAAATATGTTTGTTTTGTGTAAATTAGAAATGTTGATGGCATGTATTTAACTATAATAGTCTGGCAACCAGTATTTTTACATTTATTTTAAAGACTAAATTGTGTACATGAAGTTGGACCCACATATCTACTTACATACATAGTAAGATAAATGAAAAGGAAAGAAATTATGATTTTATTGAGATGCATCATACACGAGAGTGGGAAGAAGAAAAGGAAATGTGTGTGTGTGTGTGTGTGTGTTAAATTAATGACATCATCTATCGGTTGCGTTTCACAACCTCAGGGTCGTCACACAATCACATCTGACGCTCACTGATGTCTTACATCTGGACTGCCTTCCTCTCATACATGCACACACACTCTTCAAACAGTCCAAATAAACACAGATGGCATGAAAGAAGCACAAAGACAAACAAAGAACAACATGCATGTGTGTATGTATAGTTTACAATATTATTTACCTTGTAATGTAGCTGAAGTTCGTGTTTCCAATCACTCACTCAGCAGGGGACTCTTGCAATAGTACAATTTTCACCTTGATGTGGGAGGCTGGGATTTTTCGTATGGATCTGCTGAAATGGCATATATTTTTCAGTTCAGATGGAATGAAACACGTGGAGGCTTATGAAGGAATATTTCTTATATATATTTGGTTGTTAGTTTTTTTGCATGCACATACCATTACACCAGAAAGTATAATTAAATCACTTAATAAATTGCAAGTAATAAAAAAAAAACTTTACAAAGAAACATCAGGTAACAGTTAATTACAATTTTGAAGTAGAAACGCATTTTCCTGTACTTTGTTTTATTTACAAAAAAAAAAGGTTTTACTGTGTACTAAATGAGCCATATTGTGTACTATATCTTTAATAATTTATATGTAAAGCAAGTAGGTTCTATTTTTATATATTTTCAATAGAAATTTAATTATGTGATAGCGAAACTAAATTAAATGCCATTAAATTGCTAAATTAAATGTCAAATACTGTTGTCTTCCTGAAAACTATTTAGTGCCAAACTAGTTCTTTGTGTCTGAATTTAGGGTTGTTTCCTGCCATATTATTTTTCTGCAGCTCAACCATAAAACTACACATACGGTCAACACTTTCTTAGCAGGTAAATGATTTCGTTTTAATATGTATAAATGTATATTTATACATTTTATCTTTTAAATTCAAATTACTTTTATT
Organism: Danio aesculapii; assembly: GCF_903798145.1. Taxonomy (NCBI): domain Eukaryota; kingdom Metazoa; phylum Chordata; class Actinopteri; order Cypriniformes; family Danionidae; genus Danio; species Danio aesculapii. The sequence goes on along the minus strand of NC_079441.1, from coordinate 14,300,181 downwards.
CAAGCATCTTTTTTCTGGAAATGATATAGGCTTCTCCCAAAAGATAAGACGATATACAGGAGGCATCATTGTGGAAAAAATATTTCTCAGCTTTTATTTACATTTGAACAAAAAGTGGCATGTCCAAAATTATTTATACCCTCCGCAATAGCCAACAGAAAAGCCTTTGCAGGCTATTCTCAATTGGATTTAAGTCAGGACTCTGGGTGGGCCACTGCAAAACATTAATATTTTTGTCTGCTAAACATTTCTTCTCCTCTTTTGCGGTGTGTTTTGGGTTGTTTATCGTGCTGAAATTTTGAGTTTCTCTGCAAACTGCCTGATTATGTTGAGAATTTTTATCTATTGCTCCTTTTTCATGGTGTCATTTAAGTTGATCCGATTAGTCCACCAGCTGAAAAACACCCCTCAAAACATTTGGTTCCCACCACCATGTTTGAAGTTGGTGATGGTGTTCCTAGAGCTGAAGAACAGAAGAACTTCCGACCACATGATTTTATTTATGTTATTTTTTTTAGAAAAGTCTTGTTGTTATTTTGTAATAATACTTTGCACTGTAGCCAGAAGAACTTCAAAAACATTAGATATGGTCTAATATCTACTCGTGTAGCTCTTGTACTGTATATCATATTATTATCTTTTGGGAGAAGCCTGTGTAAAATAATTTTAAAATGTAACTGAGAATTTGCCAGGGGTATGAATAATTTCAGTGGTTTGTGTATTTTACAGTACTGTAATAATACTCAAAAATGACTCTGTCAATGCTTTCAAACTATTAACATCTGTCACATTAAGGAGATATATCACATCCATAACAATGTTCATTTTCTCTCAAAAGTGCAAAAATGTTAAATAAAATAAAATATATTTTTTGTTCTACAGAGAGACAATACTTATCCATTTTATTAGTATTATTTAATTTGGGCTATGTCGTTTAATTCACAAGATTTCTACAAATTATGTTGCATACTATAAACTTGCATACTTATTACCCTCAATTAATATATAAAAAACATTTACAGGTTGATAATTTTCTGATCCCTTAACTTTGTTAGTTGTTTTCTAAACTACAACCCCAAATCAGAAAAAGTTGGGACAGTATGGAAACGCAAATAAAAAAGTAGTGATTTCTAAATTTACTTTGACTTGTATTTCATTGCAGACAATACAACAAACATTATTTAATGTGTTCCTCATGATTTATTATTATTATTATTATTATTATTATTATTATTATTATTATTATTATTATTATTATTATTATTATTAAACACATATTCCAATTTTTGTTCTTGCAACACACTTTAAAAAAAGTTGGGACAGAAGCAGTTTAGGGCTGGTAATCAGGTAAATTGGTTAAATAATGATGTGATTTGAAACAGGTGATGTCAACAGGTGATTGTCATCATAATTTGGTACAAAAGCAACATCCAAGAAAGGTCTAGTCCTTTAGTAGCACAGATGGGAAGAGGATGGCCAGTTTGCCAACAAGTGGATGAGAAATAATTGGAATGTTTTAAAACAATATTCCTCAAAGAAAGACAGGAATAAATTTGGATATTTCAACTTCAACAGTGCATAACATCATTAAAAGATTCAAGGAATCTGGAGGAATTTCATTGCGTAAATGACAAGGATGCAAGCCTTACGCTTGATCTTCGATTCCTCAGGCATTACTGCATCAAGAATCATCATTCATCTATAAGCGATATCACCACATGGGCTAAGGACGACTTTGGCAAACCTTTGTCACACAATACGTAACACAAGTAACACGATATGTAGATACATCCACAAATGCCAGTTAAAACTGTATTAAGCCAAACGGAATCCCTATGTTAAGTGTCCAGAAGTGCCGTCGACTTCTCTGGGCATCTGGGATGGACCATCACACAGTGGAAATGTGTACTGTGGTCAGATGAATCAGTATTTCAGGTATTTTTTAGGAGAAATAGATGCTGTGTGCTCTGGACCAAAGACGAAAAGGATCATCCAGACTGTTACCAGCTGCAAGTCTAAAAACCAGAGTCTGTCATGGTATTGGGTTGTGTCAGTGCCCTTGGCTAAAGTTACTTGCATTTCTGTGATGGCACCATTAATGCTAAAAAAGTACATAGAGATTTTGAAGCACAATATGCTGCCTTCTTCTCCAGGGACGCCCATGCATATTTCAACAATACAATGCAAAACCACATTTTGTAATACAAAGTCCTGGCTGCAGAGGAAGAGGTCACAGGTACTTGACTGGCCTGCCTGCAGTACCAACTTTTCTCCAGTAGAGAATGTGTGATGCATTTTGAAGCGCAAAATGTGACAAAGACCCCGTTCTGTTGCCCACCTTAAGACTTGTTTGAGGAAGAATGGGACAAAATTACAGTTGAAACACTTCATCACTTCATATATTCAGGTACTAAATGTCTTTTAAGTGTTGTGAAAAGGAATGGCAGCAATACAATGTGGCAAATGCTTCACTGTTCCCGCTTTTTTAAAATGTGTTGCAAGAACCAAAATTGGATTGTGTTTTTAATGAGAAAAAAAAACAAGCAAATAAACAATAAAAATCATGTGGAACACATTGAATACAGTCTGTTGCATCGTCTGCAATGAAACAAGTCAAAGTAAATTTGGAAATCACTACTTTTTTATTTGCATTTTCCATACTGTCCCAACTTTTTCTGATTTGGCGTTGTACAAACAGTTGTTTCAATAAACTGTTAACATATACATTCTCTGTGAATTTATGTCTCAAGTTTCTACCGCAGATGTCACATTCATAATGCTGAAATAAATAAATAAATATATATTTGACTCTAATATAATGCCATTAGCAGTCAATGTGTCACTGGTTAATACTGCAGATTTCTCTCAATTTAAAAACCCTCTTGAAAGTATCCGCACAACAACAAAATGCATAACACTGCTCACATAGTTTTCTTTCAAAGCTAAGATATTCTATAGTGTGGCTTTAAAATAAGACAGCATAACAAATAACTAAAAGAAGCTCCGAGGTCGTGCACTAAAAGTCACCTTGACACTGCTATAATCAAAAAGTCAAAGCAGAACGAATCAGCAGCATGTGAAATTTCTAGCACAGTGAAATACACACACACAGGCACACACACACACACTTAAGAGTGTCTAAATACATTTCGGAGCCTCGGCAATAGTCAAATGAAAAAAAAAAACCCCATTCAGCAGCTTTTTCTATTACCTGAAGTTGCTGAAAAGAACCATTGAAAAAGCTTCAATCAATAATTTCATTTAAGAGTGAAAACGGTAAGAAAAACAAAGTGAAGCAAGGTGCATACTGATACAGGCTTTAAGTATTTAACGCTTTGTGGAGTCTGAATCAAAATGGTTTTGGTGTCAAAGAGCGAGCAGACCTCTGGATGGAGGAGACCTGCTCATTGAATACACCGTCTGAAGAAATAACACACATTCCTGGCTTTTATACACGTGCAGTTCAGCTGGTGAAAACAGATCCGTTTTACAAAGCGTCAACTGCTCATATCCCACAAATAATATACGTTTCTGCATTAAACTTTCAGATTTCACACCTGATGGTATGCGATGAATAGGTCAAACTGGAATAAAGTGAGGCATCGGAGTTATAATATATGAATCTGCTTGGATTCGTAGCATTTGTGCTGTGGTTTGAAGGTTAAGTTAGTCTACTTATAACATAAGTGTTCAGTTCACTATGGCAAAAAGTCATTCTTGGGGTCTGTTTATTTACTACACTCTAAAAAATGTACGTTAAAACTAATGTTAAACTGAATGAATGACAAGACCAGACAAATGTGAAACATTTCAAATTGAGCTAAATGTTAAAATTAATATTTACAAGATTATAATGCTGTGAAAAATAACTGTTAATGCATTGTTTATTATACATGTACATGCACGCACGCGCACACACACACACACACACACACACACACACACACACACACACACACACGCACACACACACACACACGCACTCACACACACACGCAAACGCACACACACATACTCACACTCACACTCACATACACACACACAGTTGAAGTCAGAATTATTAGCCCCCTTTGAAATGATGTTTAATAGAGCAAGGAAATTTTCACAGTATGTCTGATAATATTTTTTCTTCTGGAGAAAGTCTTATTTGTTTTATTTCGGCTAGAATAAAAGCAGTTTTTAATTTTTTTTAAAATCCATTTTAAGGTCAAAATTATTAGCCCCTTTAAGCTATTTTTTTTTCAATTGTCTACAGAACAAACCATTGTCATACAATATCTTGTCTAATTACCTTAACCTGCCTAGTTAACTTAATTAACCTAGTTAAGCCTTTAAATGTCACTTTAAGCTGTATAGAAGTGTCTTGAAAAATATCTACTCAAATATTATTTACTGTCATCATGGCAAAGATAAAATAAATCAGTTATTAGAAATGAGTTATTAAAACTATTATGTTTAGAAATGTGTTTAAATAATCTTCTCTCCATTAAACAGAAATCGGGGAAAAAATAAACTGGGTGGCTAATAATTCAGGGGGGTATATATATATATATATATACACACACTTCAGCTGTATATATATATATATATATATATATATATATATATATATATATATATATATATATATATATATACATTGTGTAAAATTATAAAACATTTTCTGATTAGTATTTTAATGGGTAATCATACAAAATTTTATTGTATTTTAAATTATTAAAAATGTCTTTGCTAAATTAAGTACAAAATTTGTCGCTGAAAATAGAGCACTTTAAACGTATTATGAAAGTGCTCTAAGTGAACTAGTTTTATCTTGGAATGTATTACTGCTATATTTAAATAATTTACAAATGTATTTTTTACATTACACATTATCACACGTTAGTATTTTAAAAAGTGCAATAAAAGATGGTTTCAATTGTACTAAAAGTTATATATATATATATATATATATATATATATATATATATATATATATATATATATATATATATATATATATATATTCTTTTAAATAGCACAGTTGAGTACTCCTAGTATTTAGTTTACTTTTACTTCATTTTAAATATTACTTAAGATGAACTACTAGCAAGTCTAAAAGGTACAAATATTAGTCACTGAAAACAGAGAACTTTAAGTACATTAGTGAACCAAGTGTACTTAAATAAAATGTATTTTAGTGCACTTTTTTATTAACCTTGGTTTACTTCAACCATCATGCACTCAAAAATTAATTTTGCTGCTTGTTCAAAATACTTATTTAGCTGAAACAACACAATTCTTCATATTTTTTGGGAAAACTTAATTGCTCATTCCACTTAAATTTGTAAAAACGCTTAAGTTAACTTATTGTGGGGAACCCTACTATTCTTTACAGTGTACACAATTTCAAAAATTAAAAACTTGTACTTATTTAAAATGAGCTGAAACAACACATCCCAGCTGGCACAACATCAAAAGACGTTAATATTAGGTTAGATTTAGGTCGTGACATCAGGTGACCAAAATTCAATGTCTAGTCAGCGTCTAAGGACAACGTTATTTTGACTTCCATTAACGCAGTTAACTTACATTGATATTTGGTTGATATTAGTTTGTGTTGGAAAGTGACCAAAATCCAGCATCTGATAGATGTCATGGTGGTAACGTCCACACAACATCAAGACGTAACATGATTAGATGTTGATATTTGGTTGATTTTAAGTTGGACATTGACGTCGGCCTGACGTTGGGTTCTGATGTCAACCCGATTTTCATTTCCAAACAAAATCCAACATCGCCACGACGTTTGGGTACAGCGTCAATATGACACCATGTTGACATCCTGTGGTCGCTGATTGGTCAGCTTGTATTTTGGTTGTTTGTTGTATTTTTTTGTAATTCATTATTTGAATGTGTATTTGTGAATGTTTATTTTACAAATTTCCTTGTTTCTTTTTGGATTGAGTCGAGGTCATTTGATCCTTCTTGATTAATTTAACCTGTTAAATGCTCCTGATTATTCTACTGCTGGTTATCAGGCCAACACGGTATATTGTTTGTATATTACTTTGTTTATTTTGATGTTCTTTTGATTATGACGTGTTTGTGTGAAACATTTGATTTGTTTATCTTTTAAGTTTTCATGGTGTTCAGTAAATAAAACGCATGGACATTAGTATTTGGAAAGCGTGGACTGTTAAATAACCGGCGGGTAGTTACAACACAATTATTGTGATTTTTTTAGAACAACTTAATTGTTTTACATTCAATTCACTTAAATGTGTTACATTAACCTAATCAATTTCCCAGTGATGGGTTGTGGCTGGAAGGCCATTCGCTGCGTAAAACGTGCTGGATAAGTTGGCGGTTCATTCCGCTGTTGCAACCCCAGATAAATTAAGGGACTAAGCCGAAAAGAAAATCAATGAATAAATTTATCAATTTGTGTTGGGACAACATGAAGGAATTTCATGGAACCCTGCATTATTTACAGTGTAATTATAACAAAACAATTATTTTTCTTTTCTTTTTTAAATCACAATGCTGTTTCACACTACAGTCAGTGTTTCAGTGTGCAGCTTCAGCTCCTGATCTGGATGATAATGCCAGCAGTTTAGCCATTTTAATAAACATAACTGGGCTTCTTTCATGTGCATTGTGGCCGCATAAATATGTATGCATGGCCTTAAGACAAACTTAAACACAGCGCTGACCGAACTCGTCCAGCCCGTCACTGAATGTGTTGTAAACGAAGCTTTCCATTGTGAGCCGTCCGTAGGCTGTATGAACGCTTTACTCAAGAATAAAAGGCAAGCGAGTGCTTTGAGTGGGCCTCAGTCGGCCGCCTGCGTCTACTCAAGCCCCGAAGGACTAGTAGGCGCGTGGCGAGCTTTATGCAGTATTCATGGGATGTAAAGAATGGCCCGTCTCAGAGAGAAAGAGAGAAAGGAGAGAGAGAGAGATGCAGAAAGAGAGGGAGAGTAAGAGAGAAAAATGGAGCCATTATTTCAGGCCTCGAACGGGAGCTGCTTGTTTTTGCAGCACAAGCAGGGGAGCTTCAATATTAGTATGTAGAGAGGAAGCTGAGTGTGTGTGTCTGTCCAGATGTGTATGCACAAGGGGTCATTATACTGAGAACTGCAGCATTTACATTACATGTATATACAGGACTGTCTCTCTCTCTCTGTGGGTGTGTGTGTGTGTGTGTGTGTGTGAGTGTGTGTGTGAGAGAGAGAGAGAGAGAGAGAGAGAGAGAGAGAGAGAGAGAGTATGCTCGTGAGATCTGCCATGCTATAAACTAGAAGCACATACACATACTTGCATATGTGGTATATGAGGACTCTCCATATAGGCGTAATCAGTGTGCGAATTATACATTGACGATCAGGGGGGTCAACTATTTCGATTAGTTTCCCGCTCTCCCTCATGAAACATATGCGAAGTATACTGCAATATGCAAGTAACTGAAACTGCGATTCATCGAAATTTCACTAGATCTGGCTTCAAATAGCACATTTCTATTAACACCAATGTTAAAATGTCCAACTTTACAGGTGGAAAAAAGGTGTTTACAGGCTGGTACGAAAACAATTTTGGTGTATGTAGCTAATATTACACTTCGTGACAACTGTAAGGGGTTGATTTTTTATATATTATTATTTTTATAATATTTATTTATATTTATATTAAGTCTGCATAATTAAAGGTGTGGCCACTTGAGTGACAGCTGGGTCTCGCTGCTGGAAGGACGTAAAAAATTCAACTGAAAAAGCAGCCTATGTGCACTTTACTATGGTTTCGGACACCATGGCTGTTCCCTCAAATAGTGATTGACCAATCAAAATCAAGAATTCCAGATAGCTGTGCAATAATCATAGGCCTATACGCTTATTTCACATGGCCGCCATTTAAAAAAAACTAAAGTGAGGCTACGGTGGGAAGAAACCCAGATCAGCACTGTAAACATTGCAACAACATGCTGTGGACTACAAACCTCCAGCGCTTGCCGCGATTTCAAAATGCAGATACAGTGTTAACATCACTTTAATATCATTTAGTTAAGTTTAATTGAAACAATTAAAAGCATATTAGGCATCAAACAAAATCACAATCTCTTTAAGAGTGTCCTCCTAGGCTTCAGTTCATGGCACCAGGTAAACACGGTGGGGACTAGGGTTGGGCGATGCCGACCAATTTGGCAACGTACGATGTCTAATGTGAAACATTGCGATGGATGATGGCATTGTCATCATAGAATTATTTATGAATAATTAATTAATTCATAATGAATTAATTATTTGTAGCCTACCCTTTTAACTACCTCACCTGCATGGTCTTAGTTTTACCCATAACCAAATCATAAATAAATAAAGATAAAGTTACACACAAATAACCACCTGTCCATCACTCTGGCTTGAATAGGCAGAGTGATCTGTGTCGTTATAATGGCGCGACAAACTCAGTTGGTAAAAAAGGTGCACAACAAACAGGAACCAACCAACAGTATCTGAGGTTTTTGCTAAAATAACTAACCACAAGCTTGAAAGCGAAAGATTGAGCAGTGTTCTGACCTGCTGACTGCATGAACCCGCTGTCTCAAGCGCATGACAGTGTGTGTGCGTCTGTGTGTGTGTGGGTGATCATGTGATGTGCGTTTTCAGCGGTAGTGTGGACGGAGAGCTGTTCAGAAATGCTAGGTGAAACGCCAGAGTGGATGTGGATCGTTTTCATTCTAAAATACCATTTAAAACCATTTAAAGATGTATAAGTGTAAATGTGGCCTAAGTGTGTACTTTTCGTGAGCGGATTTGCGACGGGGGCGGGGCAGAGGATCGCGATGACGGCTCAGCATCGTGGTGTCTATCTGCCATCGGTTAAGTGCCGATTAAGCGCCTTCATAAACACAGCTGATTTGCCATAGTATTCACCAGTGCTCAACAGAAATTACTGTGATTAGCCGTGAAGGTCATCAGTTAACCAATCTTCACTGAGTGCAAACACAAATACAGGGACACTGGAGCGTTTTAAAGCCGCGAAGATCAGTCGATTCATCAGCAAATCGCTTGTCTGTGTTTGCACTCGGTAAACAGCAGTAAAGTGTAGCAAACTGATGACCTTCACGGCCAATCACAGTCATTTCTGTTGAGCACTGGTGAACACAATGACAAATCAGCGGTGTTTAAGAACGCGCTCAACAGCGATGCTGTGAATTTCTCTTGTCTGGCTCATGGCACCAAACTATTGTGAAATTCTAAGAAGAGCCCAAAAAACCAGGGAGAACTTTTGGTTGTCTTCACGCTTAAATGTTAGCGGGAAACTGAGTCTAATATAGTGAAAAAAAACAGTTCATAAACTTGAGTTTGATAAATGGCATCTAAAATGTGTGTTTGGGAAAGATAATGTTAGCTAACTAGTGCCATTTCCCTTAACTTAGCTGAAAATGAGGTCTGATATCCCTTTATATTTTCCCTTTCCATTTAGAACGGACCTTCAGGTCACTCGGAAATTTGTGTCACTTTCTCTTCACTGATAAGATATACAGCCAGGTACACAGCGTTCCTGTGTGACTCAGGCAATACTTTCAGGTTTCTTCCCACCGCAGCCTCGATTTCGCTTTTAAAATGGCAGCCACGTGAAATCAGTCTATTACGCAATCCTGTATTTTTGTTGAAACAGTTGTTTACATCCTCACAGTAAGACAACTTATACTGATTAAGCAGTTTCCACAGGTTGTGAATTTGTTTACATGGCGTGTTTGTACAATTGCTTCATTCATATTCATTTACACTTGCATGAAGGTCTGATAGATGACTGCAGATGACGAATGTAAAGCATAAAGCGCATTGACTGCCATATGCTTCCAGTCGCTCTCAAGCTAAACTGAGTTATAGCCTGATTAAACCGTCTACATGTCTTAAATAATGTGACAAAATTGGAAAAAATGCTCCACGTGCCTTACTTACAGCAATTTTCGTCCCGCTAAATGTCGCATGTGGCCATATTACTGCCGTCTATGTAAACACAGGCGCGTGTGAAGTTTAATCCGGTAACTGACAGCACGTGCGGCAGAAGTTCAGGTGCAGAAGCGCCACCTCACTGGACCAGGTATAAATCATGTGTGATTATTAGCTTACCGTAGCCCCTGGCTCTATATATGGAGATCTATTTATAATCCGTTGTGTCTCCTCCGCTGCTCTTTGCTGTTTTGCAATGCACTGCAGATCTGTTCAGCGACCTGTTCATCTGTCCTCCGCCAACGCCGCTTACTGGCCCTCATTCATCCAGCAAAACAACAACACTGACACCAGCTGAAGAACCAAGCCTTGCGTTTGGAAATACACAGTTGCATTTAGTTGGTAAAACATAAAACCATAAAAGAGAAAAAAAATTGTTGCTCGAAATGACATAATTTTAATAATAAGTAGGATTATTTCATTCATTTTATTAATGTTTTGTTTATTTGTAGTTTCATTTTCATTCCAGTTAGGTTTTCTACATTTATTGTGAAATTTTAAACATGCTGGGTTGTATTAACCCAACACTGGGTCGAATTTGGAGGAACTCAACAGCTTGTTTAAAAGTGTAATTTAATGGTAATATAAAAAACACAGCAGTGGGTTTGTCCATATTTGACCCAAACATTGGGGTTAATACAACTCAGCATTTTTTACATCGTGTCCAACTTTAATATTGATTCATTATTTAATAAATATTCGGTTTATATACATTTAGTTAATTTTCATTTTGTTTTCATTGTATTTTACCTAAAGTCTATGTAACTTTTTAGTTTTACTTTTTAAACCTTCTAGATTTTAATATTTGTTTTCAACTTAATTTTAAAACGTACCATAATTTGTATAATTTATTGAGCATTGTGGCACAGTGGGTAGAGCTGTTGCCTCACAGCAAGAAGGTCAATGGTTCGAGCCTCTGCTGGTTCAGTTGGCATTTCTGTGTGGAGTTTGCTTGTTCTTCCTGTGTTGGTTTCCTCCGGGTGCTCCGATTCCCCCACAAGTCCAAAGACATGCGTTATAGATGAATTGGGTATTGTCTGTAGTTTATGAGTGTGAATGAGTGTGTATGGGTGTTTCTCAGTGATGGTTCGCAGCTGGAAGGGCATCCACTGTGTAAAACATATGCTGGATAAGTTGGCGGTTCATTCCGCTGTTGTGACCCCTGATAAATAAAGGTACTAAGCCAAAAAGAAAATGAATGAATGAATATGCATTACATGTATTTTTTATTGAGGTTCTTTGTAATTTAAATATGGGTATTTTTCTTAGTTAATTAATATATTAATATATCTTATTAAATATTTTATTTAGAAATATTTAATATTTTATAAAATGTTTCTGTTTTTCTTTTAATTTTAGCTGAACATGTAAACATGCTTTATTTTTTTTATATAGTTTAATACTTCATTATGCTTGAAATGCTAAGACAAATATAACTTGATGTATTTATTACTTTATTTCTAATAGTATAACATGATTATTACATTTTATTATTAAACTGTACATTTTTATGCAGTATTTTTTAACAAATATCTTTTAACGTGTCTGTTTGTGCAAAGATGTGGGACAAATAAAAAACAAAAATGTAAAATTAAAGTTTTGACACCTCACCTATAGTAAAGTATGTAATTTAGTATTGTACACATGGTCGCCCACTGAAGCTAAGCATGGCTGCGCCCGGTCAGTTTACCATGGGAGACTACATGGTAAAGCTAGGTTGCTGCCGAAAGTGGTAAATAAAATAATAAAACAATAAAATAATAAATAATAGAATAAAATATTAAAATAAAATAATAAAATAAAAAATAAAATATTAAAATAAAATAAATTTAAATAATAAAATAAAAAATAATCAAATAAAATATTAAAATAAAATAAAATAATAAAAGAATAAAATAATAAATAATAAAGTAAAATATTAAAATAAATAATAAAATAAAATAAAATATTAAAATAAAATAAAATAAAAAAATAATTATAAAAGATAAAACAATAAAAAGCAATAAAATAAAATAAAATAATAATAATAATAATAATAAAATTAAATAATAAAATTAAACAAAAAATAAAATAATAAAAAATACAATAAAAATATAATAAAATAAAATAATGAAGTAATAACATTTTTAAATAAAATAATAAATAAAAATGAAATAAAACAACTGAGCCACCAAGTCGTCCAAGAAGACATCTATCACCAACATATTTCAAAATCACATAAACCAAAATCAGCACAGACAGAAGTCCTTTCAGAACATTAAAAAAAACGATGATATGCAACAGCATTAAGCCAGTCAGTTAACACAGTACATTCCTCTAAAGACAGCACAAATAACACACACGCTGAATAAAGCTGCTTTCATTTTGCACAATAAAAAGAAGAATCAAATCTTTTGCGGGAGAGGTCACAGGACTTTTTGTGTGTCAGGGAAAGAGAAAAGAAGTGGAAAAAAAAATCAGAGTGGAAAATTACCTGCCTTAATGCTAGTGGCAGCCTGTAATTTATGAGAATTTTTCATGAAAGCTCTGAGGTTAAGTAGAAAAGGCCTTTTCAGTTCTAGTATTGACGTGTTTCGCCGCTCACAATGAGTGACTAAAATGGCAGTTCCTTTATGGCCCGTCCATGATGTTGCTTCAGAACATCTGCACATACATTTCCCATAAAGCCTTTTAAAATAAGTCTCAAAAGCAATATTCAAGAGAAAAAGCCTGGCGGAGACAGAAGAGAAAACACAAAAGTGGCTGTAATTTATTAAGTACTCTTAGTCTGAAGTGCGAGTTTTGTCTTGCGTCTAAAATTAGCGCGCAGGGAAGCGGCGGTGAGGGTAGAGATGACATCAGCGGAGGTCAGCGGGTACGAGGAGGAGTCAATGTTTAATCTGAGCCCGAGACACTGAGGTCAAACTCTGAGGTCCCAGGTGACATTAGGAACAGCCACAGATCTCCTGCTGGCTTATTTCAATAAACATTGTTTTTGGCTCCATTGAGTTTTGCCATTTACTAGAAAAAAAATATATATCTGAATTAAGCATTTTTGTTATAGCACATACAGTGGGGGGAAATTTATTTCTAAATAATATTTCTAAAGGAGCTGTTGACATGAAATTGAACCAGATTTTGGTAAAAACCCAAACAATACAAACATAAAAATAAAACAAAAAAAACTGAAATAAGTAGTAATAATCTGAAATGAGTAATAACAATGAAACGACACAAGGAGAAAGTGCTGAACTACTGAAATGTATTTAATACTTTATAAAAGGCTTCTTTGGTGATGGCAGCTTGAAGACGCCTCTCATATGGAGAATAAAGTCACATGAAGTGCTTCTGACTTCAGCAGAGTTTAAAAATCTTGATGGTTCTGTGGGTCTCGTCTATCAAATCTGAGCTTTAATGTGTATTTTATATTGAATTAAAGTCAGGCGACTGGCTGGGCCATTCTACAGCTTGATTTTCTTTCTCTGAGAGTAGTTGAGAGTTTCCTTGGCTGTGTTTTGAATCTTCATCATCTTCCTAATGTAGATGCAAATATTTATTTACAATGAGGAAGGGCAGAGGGTTGCTGAAGAACTACTAAGAGATTTCAGGCGCTTTCTGGGCTTTCACTGCCTTTCCACACCTCCACACCTTCATGTGTTCAGTGCTTTTCCCTGTGACATTTCATTTTATTATACATAACTTAATTTGGAAACTATATTATGGATATGCATATATGGATTTCTGTGGTTGTTACCAACATCTGGCGAAAATTTCAAGGAAACGGCACCTTTAGAAATATGTTTTCTGAGAAAAATGGTGATGTGTTGAATACTTATTTCCCCCACTGTACATGTACACACGTGGCCACTAGGGTTGTGATGAGATGCTTACCCCACGAGACGAGACGAGACGAGACATGAGATTAGGTTCACGAGAATGGGATATTATAAAATATTTTATTCAACTGAAAAAAAATTCTAAATTGCTAAATTATTTAGGTACTTTTTAATTACCTTGTAATGAAAGTTATTTTACTTCTATTTTAATGAATTCTATGCAGTAAAGGACATGCAAACACTGCAAAATATTTGCTAATATATGAATGGAAAATGGATTTTTATTTAACTGAAGAAAAATCACAAAATATTAAACAATTCAGGAGCTTTAAATCAACCTCTAATGAGTGTTATTTTAGATTTATTTAAATGAATTGTGCCATAAAAGACATGCAAACACTGCTAATTATTTAGCTACTCTACTGACAGGCTTCTCCCCTGTACAGTTTCACATGTAAATTGATCTCCTTTCCAGAAACTAAACCTTTAAAAAAATGTATGTAATCATGTCAGTTTTGTTTTTTAATTTTTCAACAGTTCCACTTTAATTAAGCAACAGCTTCCGTTTTATTCCGGACAGCATAAACGATGATAATGATGACGACAGGTGTATGTGTCTCCAGGAACTTACTGTGTGTGTGTGCGCACTTGGAGATGTGTGTCTGTGGTCCTTTACTGACTCGATGGTGCAGAGAATCGTCAAACAGCTGAGTGTGTATGGCTTATCTTGTTGCAAAATGCAGCTAAAAGTCCTACACGACGGTAATAGTTTGATTACGGCGTTTACATGTCTGTACTGCACTTCAATAATGCGACTGAAATAGCAATACTCCACGTCATAATTCGATTAGTGTTTACGACGATTATGGCTTTAAGCATATCTAAAGTGCTATTCCACTGTATGTTATGAGCCGTGGTTAATGCGCGTTGTAGTTGTAGCAGCCTCTGCTTTTGGACCATACTTGTCAACATTGGGATGTGAGAATAAGGGATATGCCCACCATAATAAGGAATACCCCTCCACCCCCCTAAAAAAATCCCCAAATTACTAAATATGTTCTTCGGCAGCTCTTTCATTGTAAATAAACAGTTAAACAGTCAGTAACATGTTTTATTATTGTTATTTACAAAAGAAAAAATAAATAGTGTACATTAGCAGCAAAAAATTGCAAGCAGTTCAACTCATTAAAATGAATAGCAATTATAAAGAAATAGAATCAAGTTATGAAATCTTATGAATATTTTGTTTACTGTATAACTTACACATTCTGATTAAAGAGCAGCAAATAAATCTCTCATTGATTTGGATTTTTCGTTTGATTATACATTAAATAACAGAGGTGTAAATAACACTTTAAAAATGCACACATCTAACATTTTAATGAAAGCATTCGATTGCTTTCCTAACTTTCTATACTCATTTAGGACAAAAAAAAAAAAAAAATCCACCAAGATCAACATCTTTAGATGTTATTATTATTAAATATGTGTATATGTTCAAACACGCACCCAAAACCCAGACTTTCGTTCTGCTTCAAATCGCGTGTACAGAATGCATTTGGGAAACATTATTCTATCACTTCATCTACCACACGTCTATTTATCACTTTGGAGCGCATCTGACAGTCACGCACCGCTATATGACTGTTTTGAGGATTGTAAGGAGGAGCGACGGCACCTGTAATGAAAGGGAAAAGCAATCTCGCCGTTTTTATATTTATTTTAAAGTGTTTAATGCCTAAATAAAGCAAAAGCACAGAACAAACTCGCATTTAAGAGCAAAGAGCGGCCCCTGGTGGTTCGGCGGTATGGATTGCGTATAGGGAGGATTGGTTCTTTATTGCCACCCTTCATAGACAGACTGAAAATACAGGAGAAATATTGGAATATACCTTTACGGGATGATAGCAGGATAGAACTGTAAAATACGGGAGAATCCTGGGAAAAACAGGAGGGTTTGGGCGCAACAACCCTTCAACTCCGAAAAAATAGGTTACGTCACACTCACCCGCCCTAAAAAGGTTACGTCACACTCACCCGCCCTAAATGAGTAATGTGCAACTCCGAAGCCAGCCTGTCAGGTGTGTGCAAAGCACTTGATGTGTAGTTCTAATCCAGTCCTGCTTCCACTCTTCAGTGCTAAATTCACCCTCACGCTCTATCATAACATCACAACTCATGAGACAACTTTTCACCTCGATGAGAAATCTCGTCGTGATTTAGTCTCGTGAGATCTCGTAGCCGGAGATCTCATCACATGCCTAGTGGCCACAAGTTAATGCTATGCCATACAGTTAAATTAGCTTATTATAACATACTCATTTAAGGGGGGAAAACTAATATATGACAGTAAAGAAGGAAAAAATGAGTTACAAATAAATAAAAAAACATAACAAATTAAAGGTGCAGTAGGTGATCTGCCTAAATGCTATGTATTAGCATAATATCTTTCACACACAATCCCTTCTCTGCCGTCCAAAGCCACACTGAAATCCCGAACGCACACCTTGAAGATGACAGTAGACAACCCACTAGATCATGTCATTTGCCAGTTAGAAAACTTTATAGTACTTTATAATACTACAATTCTTAAGGAAAAACTGTATTATATCTAGCATGTTTTCAATTGTGTAGCAAGCAAAAGTTATCATAATGTGCAATATTTCATGCATGCATGGATCGCTGGTCTCATTCTCTCATGAGCTTCGTTCTAAAGCAACTACTGTATGCTTAGTGGTTGGCCGGCAGTGTGCAGGAATTACACTTACTACTAAGCCATATTTACATGCTATCACATCAATCTTTCACTGGAATGAATCTTTCATCAATCTTTCACTGGAAGATTTCAGTAACTGAACAACACTTCTGTGCATATAACCCATTTATAACAACACAATTGAATCGACATAAGCTCTGTGTGACTAAATATGTTTTATAACAGAACATTACCTGTCTAAAAGAAATACTTCAGCCATAGTGTCATCTTCCTCCAGCATGCAAAAGTAACTCAAACCAGTGACCTTGCAGTGAGGCGACCAATTTTTATTTAATGCACAAACGGAGGATCTGCGTGAACGGCTGCACAGATGTACAAATCTCCATTTGTTGACAGACAGTTTGGGCTACTTTTCAGAATTATGGAAATTGTCGGCCCGACAAATATTAATTAGATGAACATTTTTTAGTTTTATGCCTTACCCAGAATATAAAAATACATATAAATACATTTAGATCATTTACTTTAATCATTACTATTGGAATGTGAAGAAACTTTTAACCAGCACAACAAAAATGTCTCTGAAGACAATCCCCTACTGCACCTTTAATACCTTAGAATCTTTTATCAATTTATCTTTCCTTTTCCTTACATTCTTCCAGAATCGCTTTGTTTGTGCATATCTCCATACTGTTTATCCTGCCAGGGTCTTGAAGAGATTGACAGTTCTGAAACGGCCAATCAGCAGCTCAGCATCAAGGTCACTTGTCAGACACAGTAGCTGATTGGCTGCTGGTGAGAGGAGTTTTTTATATGACTGACAGTTTTACTTCAGCAAGGGCAATGAGGTGCTATAAGAGGCAATTAAATCTTTTTGTAAGTATTCATGAGGTCTAGAGGGCGAGTGTATTATGTGCTTGTGTGTTTATTTTTTATAAAGGTGTGTACACAAGGGTAGTGAACTGTGATTTACACTTTTATCAACGTGTTGCAGGTGTAGAAGACATAGCGTCAATAACAAGGTGTATATATATATATATATATATATATATATATATATATATATATATATATATATATATATATATATATATATATATATATATATATATATTAGCCCCCCTGTTCCCCAATTTCTGTTTAACGGAGAGAAGATTTCTTCAACACATTTCTAAACATAATAGTTTTAATAACTCATTTCTAATAACTGATATATTTTATCTTTGTCATGATGACAGTAAATAATATTTGACTAGATATTTTTAAGACACTTCTATACAGCTTAAAGTGACATTTAAAGGTTTAACTAGGTTAATTAGGTTAACTAGGCAGGTTAGGGTAATGAGGCAAGTTACTGTAAAACAATGGTTTGTTCTGTAGACTATCATAAAAAAATGCTTAATAGGGCTAATAATTTTGACCTTAAAATGTTTTAAAAAAAAATTAAAACTTCTTTTATTCTAGCCAAAATAAAACAAATCAGACTTTATCCAAAAAAAAAAAAATATTATCAGACATGTTGTGTATATATATATATATATATATATATATATATATATATATATATATATATATATATATATATATATATATATATTCTGGTGGTGGGCCGTTATCGGCGTTAACGTGCTGCGTTAACGCGAGACTCATATTGCGCGATAAAAAAAAATATTGCCGTTAATCTATTCTCAAAGTTGGGTTGGGAGCTGGGTCTATTCTACGCAAGCTATGATGACTTTCACCTTGATATTTTAGCGCGGATGTATACCTGACCGGTGAGCCGTCTGACAAAAAAGTGCCCTTCTGAATCAAATCAGCAGGATGCCTGACTTTAACTGCAGTTCGGCAGTTTCACTTTAACATTTCATTCATGCCATCGTGACAAACTGGGCTATCAGACGCAAATAAGGAGTAAGGACTGGTGAGAGTGTTATATGTAATAACGCTCGCCAATCGGAAAGAAAAAAAAACTTGCGCATTTGACACAGCGTCAGGGCTCTGTGAACTTGGCATTGAGAATTAATTGAGATTAATCTAGATTAAAAAAAATTAATCTATGCCCACCTATAATATATACACACACACACACACACACACACACACACACACACACACGCACACACACGCACACACACACACGCACACACACACACACACACACACACACACACACACACACACACACACACACACACACATATATATATACATATTTATATATGAAGAGTTCAGACCATCTCAAAGTTTCTTCTTAAATTACTATTTTTATCTGGCTCCTGTGTTTAGGTTTAGTAATTTCCCTTTTATGCCAAAGAATAAGTTATTTTCATGGCCTTTAAAGTGAATTAATTCAGCATAAACAAAGGAGGCTGAAAGGTTTTCTACAAATTTCAGACGGCACTTAGAGTTTTTTTTTCATTTGAATTCTTCATATATAGTCCAAAACAAAAGAGATCCAATGGTTCCTGATTACTCAGCAAACATTCATACATTCATTCATTCATTTTCTTTTTGGCTTAGTCCCTTTATTAATCTAGGGACGCCACAGCGGAATGAACCGCCAACTTATCCAGCACATGTTTTACGCAGCAGATGCCCTTCCAGCTGCAACTCGTCTCTGGGAAACATCCATACACACTCATTCACACTCGTTCACTACAGATTTAACAATTTAGCCTACCCAATTCACCTCTACCGCATGTCTTTGGACTGTTGGGTAAACTGGAGAACCCAGAGGAAACCTACGCGAACGCAGGGAGAGCATGCAAACTCCACACAGAAACGCCAACTGAACCAGCCGAGGCTTGAACCAGCGACCTTCTTGCTGTGAGGCAACAGCACTACCTACTGCATCACTGCGTCACCCTACTAAGCAAACAAATAAACCTTATTAAATTAATAACATTTAAATTAAACAAACACATAAGTAAATTCACAAATAAATAAATGCATAAAAATGATCAAACCAAGAGTGCATAGCTGAACAAAGAAAAACAATAAATGCTCAAAATGGATAAATAAAATAAAAAGATGCTAAAAATACACTACAAATCATAAAATAAAAGCTTAAATGCATAAACAAATGCGTAATTGACAAAGTTTAAGCGTAAAAAAATAAAGAAATGTTTGAATAAATGCTTTGTATAAATAAATGCTTAAATATGTGAAAACAAAAAAATGCTTAAATGCAGAAATAATACAGAAAATATGCCTAAATGCATACAGTAAATAAATTCTTAATCAAATTTATAAATAAGCAAATCAACAACAAATGGCTACATAAACGCAATATATAAATCAATTCTTGCATAAATTAGCTAAATGCTTGTGTTTACTTGGGCCATGACGTGCAGCAGTACTCATCATGTGTTTGGTCTGCGGGTCTGGAGAGTGTGTGGACTCGCGGCAGGAGGAGCGTCTGTGCACATATGTCTCTGAACCTCCCGCTGACACAGCATCCACCACAATTACTATCAAAACCACTTAGCCAATGATGATGACCATCTAGATTACACCTATATGCTACACTCTAGGACATAACCACCAGCAGATGCGTTGAATATCGTCAGCACCCAAACATGCATAAGCGGTGACTATTCATGAAGGAAAAAGATGAAATGCCAAAAGTATTTCTGATGATAAATGTCTGATAACCACGACTATCTAGTGCAATTCAATGTATGATTAACCAAACGGCTACAATCAACATTTATTACAGTTAACCTTACAAAATTAAGAGGATAGTTTACCCAAACATGACAATTTACACAGTATTTACTCACCCTCAAGTGGTTCCAAACCTTTATGAGTTTTTTTTTCTGTTGTGAAAATGTTTGAAACCTGTAACCACTTACTTTGTTTTCAACATTTTTCAAGCTCAACAGAAGAAAGAAACTAAAACAGGTTTGGAACAAGTAAAGGGTGAGTAAAGGATCACAGAGTTTTACGTTTTATGTGAACTATCCCCTTAAGAAACCTATAACTCCCAATAAAGCAGAACACTTCCATTTTAAAGTTTTGTTTACAACTAGTATTAAGATTTAGGCCCAATGCCAATTCTATTTTTTTATCCCTACCCCTTCCCCTTGGCCCTTGAAACAGAGTGTAAAGGGCTTCAAATTTTACCCATAAGAATTGGGACAGCACTATAGCACCTGCACATGTCATCATATGTCATTGTGAGCTCTTACTTCATATGAGATCGATGACGGCGACTGCTGTAATTATTCCAGTTGTTTTATTTTTGGTATTTATCTTCAGGAAACCAGCTAATGCCACATTATATCTTTATGATAACATGATATCGGTGCCTTCAGTGATTTCCTGAAGATAAATACCAAAAATAAAACAACTGGAATAACTACAGCAGTCGCCGTCATCGATCTCATATGTAGTAAGAGATAGCGATGACATGTGGAGGTGCTATAGTGCTGTCCCAATTCTTAGGGGTAAAATTTGAAGCCCTTTACACTCTGTTTCAAGGGCCAAGGGGAAGGGGTAGGGATAAAAAAATAGAATTGGCATTGGGCCTAAATCTTAATACTAGTTGTAAACAAAACTTTAAAATGGAAGTGTTTTGAAGTGCATTTACACCGTGGCCAGATTCATATATGTAAACACACGAAAACAACATAAACATTATAGCAGACACTGTAAAAAGGTCATCCATAGCCACTAGACATTTCCGACAGGGTATTCAAGCGTCATCAAGTGTCAGATTTGAAGGTATGTTGTAGGACTGCTATACATGAGTTATTATTATGGATTGTAGATAGCCAAATTTAGCGGTTTTTATTTAATCGTTTTTTTAAAGCATGACGGTGAAACACGAACGCGGTTATGACGCCTTCAAGCTAAAGAGAATTGGGACAACCTTAGCCCTTCACGTGAAGGGTTAGGGGTAAGGAGAAGTGTTAAGGAGGAGAATTTGGATAGGGCTATAGTCAATCAGATCACATGTACACGGTAAAAAGTGATTAGTTGACTTTACTCAAAAAAAGCGAGCAAACGCATTGCTTTATAATTATTAAGTAAACGAACTATGTGCATGATTATAAAAGAATGAAGCCCCGCCTACTACTACAGGAGCCAATTATCAATCGCTATAGACTAACGATTCTTGGGTGAGAAGCTCAGATCAGACATGTGCTTTTACGATAGTTTCTGTGGTCAACAAACGGACTGGAATCTCAGCGAATACTTGCTTCACAGACATTTCTCAGACAAAAATTTACATAAAGCCTGAAATCTCTACTGAAAACAAAAGTTTTTCGGTTTTGTAATCTGTATGAAACTAGCGCGAGGTACAGTCTGTCCTGTCAAATGCACATCACATGACAGCAACTACACAAACTTGTAAACAAAGAGTTGCTGTCATTTCCGGAGGAGATTCGCCAAGTCGTGAATTACTTCAGAAGAGCAGCACAATCAGACGATCATTATCCAGAGGTTGACAATGTAGTAACACGGCCATAAATGAGCTTGGTATCGTGATATCGTTCTTTTCCAGTGCGCATGGGCATTAGCTTGGGCAACCTGAAAATATGCTTATTTTTCTTTGATTTGGATGTTTAGAAACAAAGCTTATAAGACCAACCATGGCTCATTCTGAAAACATACCTCTACATACATTTCTGGAGACCGTGAAATACATCCTGGCGGCACGTTTTTCTCCAGTTTTTGTTTTCACGAATCCACGAGAGGCCGCTGTGTACGCTTTTTGAGATCTCAAATTTAGCTTGCGAGTGCCATTCGCGCCTGCTGTTCTCGCTTAAATCCACCAGAGGCCGCTGTTGACTGACTGACTGACTGACTGAGCAAACGATCGACTGACCCACCCTCCCCCTTCCCTAAACCCAACCAATTTTATCGATTGACCCGCTCACCCACTTCCCCAAACCCAACCAACACGTTTCAAAAGCAATAAAAAAAAAGCCCTCGTCTGATTTTTTTCTATCACATTTTCAGATTTTACCACATTCTCACCCTGCTATTTACTTGTTTGTTTTATTTTTTGGATTCTGTTTTTGTCTTACCTGCTTCCCGGAACCACTCTTAATCAGACTCGAACCCAGTCGTCGTGGTTAACTCCCCTCTGTGTCCGACGTACATGTCACGCTAACGGGACAAACTGGTTGCAGCCGGAATGCCATCCATACGGAGGTAAGTGATCAGCTGGTAAGCGCGAAAAGGAACGGCGTCACACGTACGTTTAAAAAAAAAAATGTAATGCAGCCATACGTACCTATGGCTATGTAATTTGCGGTCTCCAGAAACGACAGTAGGGCTACGTTTTCAGAATGAACCTGTGTTGTATGAGACAGTTGTTTAATTTAATTGGTGAGTTCAGATATTTAATGTAATCGAAAGCTTGGCAAACAGTTTTGGAGAATTTGATGTTTCCCCATTCAGAGAGTATGCCAGAGCATACTGCCCGAGAGGCATTTCTAAGATGGCCACCAAGTGAAATGACATTTCTTACAGAGACTTTGACCTTTTTGCTGTGAGGCAACAGTTGAGCCACCGTGTCACCAGCTAGCAAAATAAACAATGTAAATTGTAATTTCATGCATATTTTACAGTCCAGAGCCTATTTGGAGCAGATCTTTTGCTTAAACATTAGCGTAAAAAGCTTAAAATTACCACTTTAAAACTGAGGTATAAATGCTCTTGATTTGTAACATGCAAACGCAGCACAAGCTTAATGTTTTTAAAATAAACTTCGTCTAGAGGATCACGCCAGGCCACTGCATGTGATTCATTGTTTTGGCCTCCAAAGATGAATGGCAGAGGTAGATTTTGGACTCAGAGCAATGAAACTTATTGCTCACTTTCCTTTGTTGAACACTCTGAAAACATCCAGATATTTTAAAGGGGTCTGTGTTTAAAAAGAAAACTATCCTTTACGCCTAAAAAGCCAAAAAAACACACTGAGCCGTACAAACAAAGTATTTGAAGACAAATTAAACCTACTTGGGGGTGCAGCACGGTGGCTCAGTGGTTAGCACTGTCGCCCCACAGCAAGAAGATTACTGGTTCAAGTCTCAGCTGGGGCAGTTGGCATTTCTGCGTTTCTGAGTTTGCATGTTCTCCCAGTGTTTGCATGGGTTTGCTCCAGGTGTCCAAAGACATGCGGTATAGGTGAACTGGATAAACTAAATTGGTCATAGTTTATATGAGTGTGTTGGAATATGAATGTGAGAGTGTATAGTTGTTTACTAGTACTGGCTTGTGGCTGGAAGGGCATCCGCTGCATAAAAACATATGCTGGAATATTTGGCGGTTCATTCCACTGTGGCGACCGCTGATAAATAAGGGACTAAGCCAAAGGAAAATTATTGAATAAACCTACTTGGCGAACACACATTCAATGCTAGCAAGGACAAGGTTTAACCTAAAAATGTTTGCAATTCATGAACTAAAGTAACGAAAAGCCTTTCTTCCGCACCAACCTTTAGAATTTACACATCCGGCGAGTGTAGATAACAAGCTCGAAGGCAAAATGTAGGAATACACCACATGTGTTTTGTCTCCATAAGTATTTTGACCCCGCCGACCTTAAAAGGCTTAACCTTTGACCTCCGACATTGGAAAAGCACTTATTGCCTTCTGATAATGGAAATGCATTGTTGTTGAGTGGCGTGGGGTTCGATGGCCATGAGGTAAGCGTCCTGAAATAGGCCTAAAGAAACCAGGGAAATTACAGGCTCAGAGGTGAGGTCACTTTCAAGAGGGACTCAGGTGCAGGAAAAACAGCACTAAAACCTACAGCTCTTCACTGCTGCGCTCACAGAAACCTTGAGGACACAATGGCAG
This sequence comes from Danio aesculapii, assembly GCF_903798145.1. Taxonomy (NCBI): domain Eukaryota; kingdom Metazoa; phylum Chordata; class Actinopteri; order Cypriniformes; family Danionidae; genus Danio; species Danio aesculapii. The sequence goes on along the minus strand of NC_079441.1, from coordinate 14,275,840 downwards.
ACTAATATGACTGGACAAAAATGGATTTGGGATTCAGCAATCTTATAAGGGAATGCTAAATTTGAAATCGTAAGTCCAAGGCGCTTGCAAAGTAAGTGAAAAAGAAAAACATATTCCTTTTTACTTATTTTTCGACTGCCTTGGATTTTGTTTATCTTCATGAATAACTTATCCAAAGAGCACCAGCACATTAACTATTACTAAAGCACTAAATTCATTTCAGTTTAGTTTTATTTTTGATGGGTCACAGAAAAGATTTTATTTAAGTTATTTTATGTACACTTAATGCAAACACAACTTTCACTCACGAAATAATTCTTAGCAGAAATTAATCCAAGCAAATAAACACAAAATTAACATAAAATAACACTCACAGGATATACTGCTGTTCTCATATTATCATATGTTGTTCAATTATTAGGTTTAAATACTGCACTTTGTTGACATTTTATTGCATCAACTTGTGCTGGATTACCTTGTTTGCTGGTATCATATTGTGCACTCATTTTGTTGCACCAAATATAATATTTACTAAAATGTTTTAAATTTGCTTGTTGCTTTAATATCTATTGATATGAAATATGATATGAAAAGTTTTGAAAGGACACTTTATATTATATAAATGCAGGTGAACTATAATGTCTGCCCTTCACACAACTCCTTAACTTTTCTGATTTTGACTGTAATGTAGTAATGTGCACCTTTTGTAAAGCTGCTCTGAAACAATTATAATTATTGTTAAAAGCACTAAATAAACTTGAACTGAATTGAATCTAAATAATAAAAAACAATAATAATATTAATAGGCCTAATAAAATGCTTAACTAATTTTGTCTGCCTCTTCTGTAAAAAAAAAAGTACATTTCTCAATTAAGCGAAACCAAAAATTGATTGTTTTAGAAAAAAAGTTACAATAAACTTTTAAAAATACGCTTATAGATTTAATATGAGCTGCTATTGATTTGAACAGTTTTTATTGGTAAATTTGCGCTCAAAAATAAGCTCCAAGTATATGCTTAAAGTTACTCACAAAAAAGTTTTACCAGGAGGGTTGGTGTTCTGCAGATTTTAGCTCCAACTTAGCCTCAACACACCTGCAAGGATGTTTCTAGAAAGCCTGAGGCTGCGGTCACACTGGGCTTTTCCTCCCATAGACTTCCATTCATACGCACGCGAATGCGTCAGACCGGAAATGCGGGGCCATGCGTCAAGTTTCGCAGGTTGCTGCTGTGCAAAGTTCAAGCTTGGTGAACTCTGACTTGCGAAATCGCATCACTTGACTGTGTGAGACCAATCGAGGATCAAAACAGGACCTCTCTGTACAGAAATTTAAAGCACGGACCAATGGCTCGCTTTTTTTAATGTTTAAACGTTTTATTTAATCCCGCCCCTTTTCACAGCGCCATACGACAGAATTTCGCACACACAAAGCCCAGTGTGACCGTAGCTTAATGCAGCATTCACACCAGATGGGCAAGAAGCGTCAATCGCGAGTGATTTACATGTTAAGTCAATGCAAAAACACAAATAAACATCCTGCAGCGCGATAAGCGCAAATGAGGCAGCGCGAATGAAGCGGGGCGAGTTGAGTGTTTTGTGCAATTGACTATTGAATGTGCGAATCGCTCCAGTTGGAAAATTTAAACTTCAGTAGACATTCGCACCGCGTTAACCAATCAGGAGCTTGCTCTTGTAGGGGAGTGATTATGACGTAGCGCCTGTTTTTTGTGTCCCAAGGGAAAATCCTCCTGCCGACACCGACAACAGTTCATCAATCTGGGCTTGGCTCAGTCGGAAGCACCGTTGAAAGCTTCCATCATCCAGATACAGTTTCTGGAGGAGTTTATGAACTCACAGAGCTGGGTGCACCTCAGAATGGATCTAGTGGACTGAGACATGGCTCCAATGAATTGATGCTGTTTGTCAGCCTTCATAAAGCACATAAACACAACTATTCTCTCAATATAATCCATGTTAGCAATTTAGCAACGAAGCTACAGTCACCGGGCAGAAAGAAGCCCCGCCCATGACGCGAATCCGCATCTATTGCTCAGTGAATTTGTTGCGCGAATTAAACGAGTAAACTCAAAATGTTCACACATCTATTTACACGCAAATACAGTAGTGTGATTTATCCTCGCGTACCGCGTCTAGTGTGAACACAGCATTAGAGCTTGATTAGCTAGCCCAGGGGCCTCATGTATCAACGCTGCATCTGCACAAAAACTTTGCGTATGCCAGATTTTACGCTCACGTTTGGATTTACTAACGATGAAATTAACGTGAGAATGTGCGTTGGTCCACGCCAACTTCATGTCCGGCGTGCGTGTATTTCTTGTGTGTGTTTGTTTTATTTCCATTGGCGACTCCTAGAGGCAATTATGTTAAATTGCACACTACAAAGTATCTTTGAGCCGTGCAATGCCAGCTGTATGGGACGGGATCATCTGCATGTCTAGCAGGTATAAAAGGTTTCCATACCATGCTGTTGAACCGTGGTAAAGTTAGTTTGACATTTGACATTCATTAGACATTTGATTTTAAACCAAATTAATTTCTTTGCTCCTGTTATAGTTTGAGCCAAAAATTGGTTAGATTGGTTAAAAAAAATAAATTACCCATACGAATGAATTAAACAATTCAACCACATGAAATTATACAATAAAACCAGCACCAAAATGTTCAGAAAAGCATCCTGCTTATTGCACAAGACACAAGGAATTAGCACTTTATTTATTTTTAAATATATTTTAAAATATTTTTTTATGTAAAAATTGTAAAAGTCAATTAAACTCTAACACCATTTGAGATAAAATATTCAAATCGACTCTAAAATTGTGTGTCGCCCACAATTGAGGCAACTCTCTACCCAATCTCTCCTCAATTCAAAATCGAGAGGGGTCTGGAAGCAGACCCGGTGCATTGCAATCTGAGCTGCATCAAATGCTTTTTAATGCACTCACCTAACCCCACTCATAACCCTACCCGTCATAGTGACGTCACTCACTCCACCGAGTGCATTGTGTCTGACATTGCATCGCTGAGTGATGCAATCTCAGCTTGCACCATAAAGGCTGCATCCAGATATTACTGGTTAGTTCAGCACCCCCTGTTCCCCCGCCTGTTCGGTCCAACCTTTGACAGTGCGCCGCTGTTCTCCTCTTAACCTGCACCTTTACATAGGACCCTTTATTTTTTATTTCCCTCACAGTGCGATGTTCAGACCCCACTGAGTTAACTGCGTCAGCTAAACTCTCCCATTCTATTTTTTTCTTTTGTTATTAATTCTGAAGGACAAACTTGCAAATAACACAGTTTTTCTCTGGTCTACCTCCGATAGGAGCACCTCCAATTCACATTCTGTGAAGTTTCTCTTCTTGCTTTTTAAATTGTTTTTTGACAAAGTAGAGTCATTACCATATTTATAAGGGGGAGGAGGCAGGGAGGGGTTTTGCGCTCATGCACGTGCGCTCAGTTTCACAATAATTCAAATGTACAAAGAGAATATGTGTGGCATTCTGCGTATGCAGTGTTTCATACATCTGAATTTTTTACTGCGTACACACGTACAGCTTTGTTCATACGCAATGTTTTAGTATGAATTCAACGCAAGTCTTTGTACATGAGGCTCCAGGTTTGTCTTACTGGGGTTGGAACTCAACTTTGCAGGACAGTGGCCCTTCAGGACCAAGTTTGGACACCCCTGTCTTAAAGCTTTCGTTAAACAGTTATTTTCATAATTTGTGATGGCAGAGCAGTTAAAAAAAAAACCACACAATGGAGGTCATGTACTGTGTATAGGGCAAAAAATGACAAATTCTGGACATTTTGCAGTTCAGGGGGTCTAGATACTTAGGATAAATGTATAATATTTACATTTGTGACGTATTCATCTGGTAAAGTAATGATGTGTGGTCTTAAATTCACACCATGGCTCAGAGAGTGAGCAACAGAAGCGTCAGGAAAAAAGACAGAAAGAGAAAACACTGCGACAGACAAACTCTCCAAACAGGCCAGCATGGTGCAATCCTCCTGACATTTCTCATTGTGTGTAATTGCCATTCATTCACTAATGGAGTGCATTGTGTCAGTAATGACAGCAAATGTCAAGTCCCCAACCCGAGCAGGGCTTCGTCACAATTGTTTGCCTTTTCACAAGAAAATACACATGCGTTTTTCCCCACTGGAAAGGGGAAGAAAGCGAGATACGGGCACGTTGTCACTGGAGATCCGCACTGCCATTTTCGAGATTGTGTTAAGCCTTATTACTTTGCATTCATCATATTTAATTATGCTGTGGTATGCAAAGTCATACTACAACCCATCATTTTCTCTGCCGTCTCAGTGAAAGGTGAAGGACATCATTTGAGAAGGAAATGTCACTCGCAAAGTTTGCATTGGTGTTTTCAAACCCCTGAAACCTTTCGAAATATTGGAACAATAAAAGCTGTAATTTGCTTTATAAAAATGAGATAATGAGGAAATATCTTAAAGCTGAACATGAAGGATGAATGCAAAAAGCAATGAAGATAAAAATAAGAGATTTTGAGGAAATATAATTGAACATAGTAAGATTTAAAGGGGAAGTGCGGCCAAAAAACTAAAAATAAATGATTTTCTCACCCTCAAGTGATTTCTAAACTTTTATGAATTTCTTCATAAAAACTCTTTCAAAACTCTTTTTATATTATTTTAGGTTACTAAAATAACATCAATTGTGTTTTTTCTTCTGTTGAACACAAAACAAGATATTACTAGGAATGTTAGAAAAAACAGCCATTGACATCCATGATATGAACAAAAAGTTATATGGAAGTCAATGGCTATTTTTCCAACATCCTTCAGTATATCTTCCTTTGTGTTTAACAGAAGAAAAACACCATTAATATTTTTATTGCCCTAAAATAATCTTTAAATTCAATATATTAGAAAACTAATATTTGAACTAATAATTTGAACTCATATAGCTAAAACTGACACTGTTTTTTGTATGCCAGTCTTTAGCCAAAAATATGTTTTGTTTGTATTACCAATAAATAAATAATATTTTTTGTTATCTTATTTATCCATTTATTTGATTAGTGACTTCAGAATTCAGATATACTAAAATCCCTATCATAGAGATGCAAAAAGTTTCAGTGCATTTGCATCCATTTATGCGCCTATGAGCATTCTGGTCTGAAAAGGAGGTGCGTTAAAGTTTATTGTTAGTGGGTTGCTATATATTTTGAGGCAAATGAAATAGACAGCACCATTGATTATCTAAAAGCTGGTCTAAAGGCAATGGCGCACTTCTAATAAAGAGTGTGTTAGTGACATGCACCCATATGCTGGTATGAAATGTGCATAAATGTGGCTTATAACACACACAGGGATGTGCAGCAGCACATAAACATCTTTAAATTTGAAAAAACTAAAGGTTCATATTGTAAAACATTATTGTCTACATCAAGGGTGGCCAAACTTGGTCCTGGAGGGCTGGTGTCCTGCAGAGTTTAGTTACAAACCCACTTAGACACACCTGAACCAGCTAATCAAGCTATTTCTAGATATACTAGAAACATCCAGGCAGGTGTGTTGAGGGAAGTTGGAGCTAAACTATGCAGGACACCGGCACTCCAAGACTGACTTTGGGCATCCCTGGTCTACATAAATATAAAAATGCCTAAATGTTATAATGAATAGTCATATGTATCAAAATTAGCCCACCTATGTGTAACGAACAAACATTACATGCTTTTAGAATTATTGTTTTGGTTCCTTGTGGTGTCAGAAGCAGTGGTTGCAATGTTACTACAAGCCACTAGGGTGCGCTAGAGGGGAGTGATAACTGGATATATTCCAGGTCACCATAGAGCAAGTGGGTTTATGGTCATGAATGGTTTTTCCAGAAAATGTGGAACATCGGCGAGTGAACTATATTCTTAGACTTGGAATGACACGGTCGGTGACTCTTAATTCCTCATTGCTCTATCGTTTTTCCCAGAGAGAGGATGTGGATATCATTGCATCGCACTCAAACCATCTAAATAATATTCACCTCACCATCTATATCATTTAAACAGACTGTGTACTTTCAATGGCTGCTTGGTTGTGTATTTTGATTGCTTTTGTTTGTGTGGGCTATATTTACATGTAGAGAAATTAAACAAGAAGGAAAGAAAAAAAAAACAGGCTTGTGAAGTTTTTAAATTTCAGTATGTTTGAAATTAAAATTCTGTGAACTCCCTCAGTGTAACATCTTACATACATGGAGGAGGTGTTACATATGTATTTGCACTAATTGCATATCCGTTCTTCCCTCGTACAGCGCTCAGTTTTTCTGCTTACAAACTCCGCCATGGACTAATAACGACTCCACAATGGAGTGACCAAACTAGCTTTTAGAGAAAATAAGAGATGAGACTCTGATTGGTTTAATGCACCCTACACCCCAAACACACCCATAACTCATTAAGAGATTAAGGAAACCCTCCTGACCCTTTTTCCATTCTTTAAAATAGCAAAAGTGGATTCGGACACTTTTTTTAGGCCACCTGCACCATGCTGTTAGATCATTATCATAGAGCCCTAAGACATGATCATTTTTGTGAAAAAATTACAAAACAGAAGAGTCATTTTCACTAGAAGTCTTATTGTCACGATCACCAGTGATCTAATCCTTGCAGATCTACACGTGTCACTGAACTGGACTACAAATACCATCATGCACCTCACACACACTCGTTCTAAATTCCCCCTGATTATACACACACAGCTGGTAACTCATCATGGACTGACTACCTAGACTTTATATTCACCACTCACACACATACTTTCCGTGTGTTGTTTTTCCTAGCTGTGTTTCCTGACCCTCGCCTTGTGTATAGTTTATGCTGTTAACTGATTGTACCGATCTCTTCGCCTGTGACCTGACGTCTCTTTTGGATTGTCCTTTATGCTACCGTTTGCTCCTGCTTGTGACCATTGCCAGCCTGACTACTCTTGTCAATAAAGACGCTGCATTTGGATCTTCAACTCTGTTGCCAGAACCATTTGGTTACACTTATACTTTTAAAACCATAAACCAAGCTAACAGGGAACATTATCAAAACATTCTGAAATGTTCCATAAATGCTAGCATGTACAGTAGCATTTTAAAATAATGTTTTTGTAACATTTTTGTAATGTTGATAGAAAAAAAAACGTATGTAAAAAAAAAAGTTCTGGGAACAACTTCACATCGTTAGATGTTCTTGATGATTCTCATAATTTGGATTAGAAATGTTCTTAGAACATCAATATAATATGGATGGAATGTTCTTATAACATTAAATAACGTTCAGAGAACATTAATATAATGTGAGACTGAAATGTCATGAAAATGTTTTGAATAACATTGTTATAATCCAAAAATTACGTTAATACATCATCTTAAAAAATCATCCTGATCTCAGGAGGAAACGTAAATATTTTATTTTACCCAACCCAGGCTCATTCTGAAAACATACCGCTATGTACATTTCTGGAGAGCAGCAAATAAGTCCCAGGAGCTAGTTTTTTTTTTGCTGTTTTTGTTTTCGTGAATCCATCAGAGGTCGCTGTGTATGCTTTTTCGAATCTCAAATTTCTTTCGCGAGTGATATTCACGCCTACTGTTCTCACATAAATCCACCAGAGGCCGCTGTCCACTGACCGAATGACTGACTGATTGACTGACCGATCGACTGACCCACCCTCTTCTATCCCTATACCCAACCAATAGTGTTTTCAAAAGCACCAATTGAGCCGACCACCCACTTCCCTAAACCCAACCTGATTTCATGGGGAAACGTAAATATTTTAGATTTTGTCAGTTTAGTGGCTAATTCGTACAAATTCATAAATGTTCAGTCATACGAAAATGTATGATTTTTAAAAGCAGAAGTGGCACCAAACCCCACCCCTAAACTGGAAAATGAGCTAATCGTACAAAATTTTGCAAATGAGATTGTACAAATTTGCCACTAAATTAAAAAGGTAAGAATTCCAGTGAGATCGCATTGAAAAAAATTGACATTTTGAACAGAACTTTATGGGAACTGTAACTGTAGGGATGCTGGACAACAGAGTTGAGGATCCACGTACAGTTTGTTGAACAGAGAATGGTCAGGCAGGCAACGGTCAAACACAGGAGCAAATGGGCACATACAGGGAAATCCAGAAGCGTAGTCAAAGTCCCAGGCGAGTGGTCAGTTTAGGCGGCAAAGAATCAATATAAACGGTACAACAAGGCAAGGATGGGGAGACGCACTGGTGCAGTGGGTAGCACATCCGCCTCACAGCAAGAAGGTCGATGGTTTGAGCCTCAGCTGGGCCAGTTGGCATTTCTGTGTGGAGTTTGCATGTTCTCTCCGTGTTCGTGTGGGTTTCCTCCAGGTGCTTCAGTTTCCCCCACAGTCCAAAGACATGTGGTACAGGTGAATTGTGTATGCTAAAATTGATCATAGTGTATGAGTGTGTGGATGTTTACCAGTGATGGGTTGCGGCTGCGTAAAACATGTGCTGGATAAGTTAAGAATTACAGACTAATAAGACTCAGCAAAGTCTCTGTGTGTGTGCTGTGTATATAGTCCTTGTGATCAGTAAGAATGATCTTCACCTGTGTGTGTATCAGTTCAGATGCAGCAGCTTGCAGCTGTAGCAGGTGTTGATTGGCGCTAAGCATCCTGGTAGTTGTAGCTCGGTTCAGTGGTAGAATTGTAGTTCTCCAGCGATCTGCATAGACTAGATCGCTGGTAATTGTGACAGAAACATTAAGGGGACATTTTAGAACCTAAAATTGCAAGCTTTGCCTTGCAAGTTATGTACACATTGTAAATGATCCAAACCAAACTTTTTTTTTCTTTGACGTGCAAAACTATGTGAGCCTCAGCATGATTTCTGGTACTTAAATGTTATAAACCCACACACCTCAGAGTTTAAAGCACTTTCAGAGGAATTTGCAGGCTTGATGACATGACCCTGGCCGACAGAGGCCACTGGCCCTGAACCAGATTGGTTTGTCCTCTGTTCTGATGCATTATGGGGAAGGAGGAATTGAATACAACAGGACCGAGTGGTACGAAGGTTCACTTTGTGCTCCTGATTGTATTGAGAACGAGACCTGAGCAACATGGCTCAGGCTACAAACAGAAAATCAATACAGTGCAATTAAGCACAAAGCAAAGCTCAGAGGAGAAGCGGAGAGATTTATTTATTAAATTTAAACTCTTAGGGCTACAGAAGTTCATTTGGCCTGGGTGCTTTCCAAGTACCTCACACAAGAAAAGGGAAGTTTTGAGGAGAACTACTGTACTTAGAGGAACGTGAACATGTATGAAGGAGAATGAAAAGATGGAGGAGAAATCATGACAAGTCAATGGATGAGATCAGTGGAAAAGATTGCACTGCAAAGAAATCAATTTTTTAGAGTTTTTGTGTTGTCTCTAGTCAAGAAGCAAGCCAGGAAGTGTTTTCTTTAAAATATTGTTGTTGGTTTTTTATTATTTATTTATATTTTTTAGAAATAATAAGTCCTTAAAAATAAACAAATACTTTTAAATAATACGTTTTTCCTTAAACATGATAAATAATATGGGTAAGTAAAATAATATTGTTTTGGCTTGAAACTAAGATTTTTCATTCACTTATTCATTTTCTTTTCTGCTTAGTCCCTTTATTAATCTGGGGTCGCTACAGCAGAATGAACCGCCAACCGCATATGTTTTACGCAGCAGATGCCCTTCCAGCTGCAACCACTGGGAAACACCCATACACTCCCATTCACACTACGGACATTTAGCTTACCCAATTCACCTATAGCGCATGTGTTTGGACTTTTGGCGGAAACCGGAGCACCTGGAGAAAACCTACACGAACACAGGGAGAACATGCAAACTCCACACAGAAATGCCAACTGACCCAGCCAAGGCTCGAACCAGCGACCTATTTGTTGTGAGGCAACAGTGCTACCCACTGCACCACCACACCACCCAAGTTAAGTAAAAATGATTATTATTTTATCCCACTGTCACACCAAGTCTTCCGTGTGTGTTTTGTTTTCATCATGTGACCTTCCCCATGTGCTCCTTTGTTCCCGTTCCCGCCAGTTGTTAATGTTCATCTGTGTCACCTCGGTTCATCCCCTGTATGTATTCATTGCCATCATCCCCACTGTATTTAATTACACCCACAGGCATATCTAAATAATCATTTGTATTACTTATTAAAAGAACAAGTAAAATAATCTTGTGTTTGGTTTGAAATTAAGATTTGAAATTGTTTTACTTATTATTAATTGTATATTATTACTTTATTACACTGTATATTATTCTGCTTGTTTTGAGGAAAAACTGAACTTATCCTTTTTTACTTGCCTGGAAAATGCTTCTTGATTTCAGAATGTTCGGAAATTTTGACTAGAAACAAGAATGTTTTGCAGTGTGTAAGATTACCCTAAACTCAGATAGCTAACATTTCTAGACAGCAAAATAAAATTACTAAAAATAAACACAAGCAAAGACGTTTTAGTAAGATCTCCCCCACTACTTGTCAAGATTGCATTTATTTGATCAAAAAATTACTTTCTAATACACTGTAACAATGGCTGCTTACACTGTATAACCCAACAGTCAACTTTATCAAATAAAATGAGTGTAGTTAACTCAAAATTGACAAAGTTAATTCTACTCATTTGAAAAGAGTTTTGAACTCAGTGTTGAAGGTAATGAGCTAATTAAATACCTCATTATTCATTTATTCATTTTTGGCTTAGTCCCTTTATTAATCTAGGGTCGCCACAGCGGAATCAACCACCAACTTATCCAGCATATTTTTCATGAAGCGGATGCCCTTCCAGCTGCAACCCATCACTGGGAAACATTCATACACACTCATTCACACACATACACTACGGACAGTTTAGCTTACCCAATTCACCTACCCCGCATGTCTTTGGACTTGTGGGGGTACCCGGAGCACTCGGAGGAAACCCACCCCAGCACGAGGAGAACATGCAAATTCCACACAGAAACGCCAACTGACCCAGCCGAGGCTTGAACCAGCCACCTTCATGCTGTGAGGTGAACGTGCTACCCACTGCGCCACCGTGCAGCCCTAAATACCTAATTACCTAATAAGTTAAAAAACTAATCCTAATGAGTATTGTGAACTTACATTAATGCATCCGAGTAAGCGAATTTGAGCACAGTAAAACCTGATAAATGAAGAGAACCCAAACAAATTGAGCACTGTAAAACTCAATAATTTAAAGCAACTCAAACCATTTGAGGAAACTGATTGCAACAAACCATGTGAGTTAAAAAACTAATCTATATTAGTACTGTGAACTTGAAATTAAATTGAAGTAATGAGGTATTTAATTAACTCATTACCTTCAACACTGAGTTCAAAACTCTTTTCAAATGAGTAGAATTAACTTTCAGTCAATTTGGAGTTAACTACACTCATTTCATTTGATAAAGTTGACTGTTGGGTTTTACAGTGTATGTACTGTCATCAACAAACAAATAAGTGATTGGAAATGTTGAAAAATCTCTACGTTAAACAGCACTTGGGAAATATTTCTAAACGTATTTTTATTTTAATTTTTTTTTAAATATTTATTTACAAGTTGTGTAATTTTATTGAAAATAATTTATTAATAAAAATGTAAATTTTTGTCATGATACACTGATGAATTAAAGTATTATTTTATAAAAAAAAAACTAATAAAAATACATCGACCAAACTTTGACGGTAGTGGACACTAAATGGTATCTGTTATGTGGTTAAAAAGAAAATAGTCATTTACATCTAATCTAATCATTGAGCAGAACCTCAAGTGACTAACAAATCACTAAAATCACAAGCAATTTATCAATACAGAGTCAAGGATATTGCACAAGTCAGCAGTAGCAGAAAGCTGGAACCAGGTTCAGTCAAAAATAAACTTAACGGCATGATTAGCGCAAACAGTTTAATTCTGTCACCATTTACTCACCCTCAAGTGGTTCCAGACAGGGCTTGACATTAACTTTTTGGATCACCACTGTGGCTAGTAGTTTTCCAACATTACTAGCCACTCGCCATTTTCACTAGCCACAATTTTATTGTTGGGAAAAGATATTTTATACACATAAATATGACTTGCTAAAATTACGTGATTTAGATTTTGCGTTATCGTCACATGCCTCCTTATTCATTTCACTTTTTATGTGTCTTGTATAATTAGCTTGCTCAATAATCATGAGCAAATGGGTCATGGTTTCATAGTATTACAATAATTTTTTTTATTTCACATAATTTACAGAGCTCAAAATGAAAGATTTACCAAATTTATCTCTGACCACACCAAACATAAACAATTAATTATTTCTTAGCCACAAATTTTAAATATCAAAACAAGCAAAATAGCTGTATACTATACTTTTTATTTAACAAAACATATGCACAGTAATCTGTCCTGGCTAAAGGTCCCAGATCACCAGTTAACTACAAATGGGGAGTTAATCTCCCATTAAAGCAATATTATTGTAAAAAATGATATTTAAACCATATTAACGCAAAAGAAAGCAGGTAAAAAAAAACATACCGTGTGATAATGAAAGGATGATCACACACACGGTAAACATTAGACCCATAAATAATCGAAGAAGCGAAAGCAACTGTTGCTGTTTACAAGTCAACTCTGGAAATCTTGAAAGCAGCAAGACTGTGGGTGCATGTTCATCACTTTTTGTCTAGTCTATTTGAAAGAGAACCGAACGTATCAGTTGCGATTCTATACACGGTTGCTTAACGCAAGGAAACGGGAGCGCGCACGTTTTTAAACAGTCGCGCGCATCACCTCAGCTGTTTGCGCGAGTGATGATCCTCTCATTCCGTATTCACCTGCTTTCTATTGCTTGTGCGAACGCAATTATTTTTGTAAGCCGTGTTGCTTCTCAATTCTAACATCGCCTTTGCATGCATATTTGACCATCCTTATTGTCAAAACCCTGCTTTTAAGAAATATTCTCCGGGAAAATTATTTTTAACCAGCCAAAGTGGCTAGGGGGAGTGTCTGTTTTACCCTCCACCGCTGAAATCTACCCGCATTTTGCAGGTTGGCGGGTGTTGATGTCAAGCCCTGGTTCCAAACCTTTATGGCTTTTCTTTTTCTATTTAGCACAAAAGAAGATATTTTGAAAAATGTTAGAAACCTGTAATCATTGACTTCCATACAGAAAAAATACTATGGAAGTCAATGATTACAGATGAGTTAATGATGAAGGAATTTCCAGGTTTGCATCTCTTGAACTCTTGTATGGTGTTTGGGTTTGTGTCCCGTGTGTTTGGGAAAATTTTTTCCCACTTTTTATCTAATTAAAATTGGTAAAAATCATTATTTTATTAATCTCAGACTAAATCAGAATAATTGTTCACTGTACACCCCCCCCCCCCCCCCCCCACCCCCTACACATTTATATTACATACAGGATTGCAGGTATACACTAGACCTGATGTTAATTGTAGATGCTGGGTACCTTAACTCTGTCCTCCTTGAGTGTAGACCCGAAAGGGACAGTATACAGTATACACAATAGGCCAGCGGTTCCCAACAGGGGGGTCCCGGCCCACAAGGGGGCCTCAGCGAACTTTGTGGGGGGTCGCGTCATATTTGGCCATAGGAGAAATGGTCGTGCCCATCTGAGCCTGGTTTCTCTCGAGGTTTTTTATCCTTCACTTTCGCCAATTGGTGAAGTTTTTTTCTCGCCACTGTACCTCTGGCTTGCATGGTTTGGGACCTGTAGAGCTACACATCGATAGATTACTCTTCAGAGTTTGGGCTCTTAGCAGTGAATATTAAACCCCACTGACCTGAACTGAACTGAACTTAAACACTGAAAACCGAACTGACACTGTTTCAATTCACTATAATCTTCTATGTGAAGCTATTTCTCTGTTGCAATCGGGAGATCACAATAATTAACCCCGAAAAAGCCAGAGCAAAGCCAACACTACAAGATTACTATGGTATAAATACAGCACTACAAAATACAAGAAAGAGATCAACTTAGAATGTCAATTACCTGTACTGTAATGATTTATTGAGCTGTAGTTTGAAACGTATACCGAAAAAATGCTGTTTTTCTCCTCTAAGAACTGAATATGCAGTCTCTGTTGCCATCTTGTGGTGTAACGTCAACCGCCTTTGCTCTGCTCAGTATGGCACGCTGATGGCCGCCGATGCGCTGTATCTCCGAAATTATAAATAATTAAAATAGGCACTGTCCTTATAAATAAACTGCATATATGCAATCTGAACAACTGAATTCTCATCTAAAAAAGCCTCAAAAGTGCACAATGTTGTCCAACAGCTAAAATATTTGTCAAATTGTAGTCCTCTGCTTGCTTATATATACAGTAGATATATCAGATTTGCCAGCTCTTACTATAAAAGGGATTGGTCAGCCTTTAAATACTTTTTGAGGGTGCACAAAAACAAACGTGTTCAATACTCACACGTGCAGATACATTAAAATCAGTTCACCAACAAATAAAGTCATCTTTTCTCAACCTCATTACAAAACGGAAAGACTTTCTGTTCGAGCTTTGAAGAATGCTGAGAACCAATCAACAATCAATCAATTGGAGACAGTTTTCATTATGCGGACACATTTTTTCATTATATGAACATCTCAAAACATCTTGAAGAGCATCTCTGTAAAGGTATAGCCTTCAAAAAAGAGAAGAAAATCTGCTGTTAATTTACTCATTCTCAGCCTATAGATGATGTAGTTTCTTTTTTTTATCAGCAAAGCAATAAAGAAGATTCTTGAATGGAAATGTGGACCTAATGATTGATAAAATGCAAGGCAAATACTGGCACTTTGAGAATAAAAATCATATACAGGCAAAACAAATTTAACACCTCCTGATGATACATTTAGAGCTTTTAAAGCAAAATGATCTGTCTGTGCAATAAAACCTGAACATTATTCACAACATTATTAGTGTTAATCCACATTTCTGCAAACAGTGAGAGGTGGAGTGAATAATCCCTCACATTAATGGAATCTTACGGTCCATATAGATTGCAGCATCCAGTAACATTTTGATGAAATCTTCCATTTTGGCTTATTATGTGTATAAATGGGAATGAAGTACTGTTGACAATACTTAAAGGAAAAACCCCACAGTTTTTTGAAAACAGGCTAATTTTACAAGTCACCTAGAGTTAAACAGTTGAGCTTTACCATTTTTTAATCCATTCAGCCAATCACTTAGCATAGCTTTGCATAAATAACTGAATCAGATTAGACCGAATCAGATTAGCATCTTGCTTAAAAAAAGCTTGGATATTTTTCCTATTTAAAGCTCAACTCTTCTCTCTTCTCTAGTGACATCTTGTACTAAGACTGATAAAAATTGAAGTCTACATGGTTATATGATCTCCAGGTCTGGTGGGAGCACTTTTATCTTAGCTTAGCATAGATCATTGACTCAAATTAGACCATTAGCTTCTCACAAAAGTTCCAGCATAAAAATGAAGGGACTTTACTGCCATACCATAACTGCAGCCAGTGCAATGATATTACGCAGTGCCTCAAAATAGTCAGCAGCACTGTGTAATATCATTGTGTCTGTTGCAGCCGTACAGCAGCAAAGTTCCATGATTATTATGCCAGAACGTTTTTTGAGATGCTAATGGTCTAATTCAATTCAATGATTTATGCTAAGCAAAATGGTTGGTATGGATTAAATAATGGTAAAATTCAACTGTACAGCAGCAAAGTTCCTTGATTATTATGCCTGAACGTTTTTTGAGATGCTAACGGTCTAATCTGATTCAATGACTTATGCTAAGCTAAGCAAAACAGTTGGTATAGATTAAATAATGGTAAAATTTTATTGTACAGCAACAAAGTTCCTTGATTATTATGCCGGAATGTTTTTTTTTTTTTTTTGAGATGCTAATGGTCTAATCTGATTCAATGATTTATGCTAAGCTAAGCAAAATAGTATGGATTCAAAAATGGTAAATTCAATTGCCTATCCCAAAGTGACTTGTAAAATTAGCCTATTTCCAAAAAATTGAGTGTTAATTTAAGACAACTCACTCAGATATTATTCCATCATCATTTACAATATTAAACTTGAATTGCTTGCTTTTCAATGATAAAAAACTATCATTTGAATTCAGTTTTTTTTACAACCCAGGCTCATTTTGATTATGTACCCCGTATATACATTTCTGTAGAGCACCAAATATGTCCCAGGACCTATTTTTTTTCTTTCAGTTTTTGTTTTCACGAATCCAACAGAGGCCGCTGTGTACACTTTTCAGATCTCAAATTTCTGCCTGCTGTTCTCGTGTAAATCCACCAGAGACCGCTGTCGACTGACTGATTTACTGATTGACCAAACGACAAATCTCCCCACCCTCCCCCTTTCCTAAACCCAACCAATAGTGTTTTAAAAAGCACAGATTGACCCGCCTATCCCCTTCCCTAAATCCAACAGACAGCGTTTTCAAAAGCAATCCAGAAAAAGAAAAGCCCCCTGATTTTTATCACATTTTCAGATTTTACCACGCTCCCACCCTGTTATTTACTTGTTTTTTTTAAGTTTCTGTTTTTGTCTAACCCAATTTCTGGAACCGTTCTTTACTGGATTCGAACCACATTGTCGCAATCAACTCAGCTCTGCGTCTCAAGTCTGCCGACGTACATGTTAAACTACTTAAACTGGTAAAAACATGAAAAACCGCCTATACATTGGAGAGCGATCAGCTGGTAAGCGAGAAATGGAACGGCACCATAACGCCCCATTACATTCATTTTAAAGATGAAATGCAGCCATACGCAACTCTGGATACATAAATCGCGATCTCCAGAAATGTATATTGGGCTACGTTTTCAGAATGAGCCTATGTTGTGTTTTTATTCACCTGCTTTCATTTTTTTAAAAGAGAATACTGGGAGAATCACTGCATCATAGCCTATCTATTTCCACTTTTTGCACACACAAAAAAGCACAAATGCCAAAATTTTTCTCTCTAAAAAGAGAGAAGATTTTCCTTTCTGTTCTACAGCCTAAAAAAGATCATCTTTTTAACAATACCTCACAAGGTCCAACACCGGAAAACATACAGCACCACACAATAACTTCAACACCTGTATGGACCAACCTGTCTCTCACAGACTCATAATGAAGTCGACATCATCCTTTTCATTTCCTAGCCGGTACTGAAGAAGCGAAAAGGCCCATTTTGTTGTCGAAAGTTGATTGACGCGCGTTTACCAATGCATGCGCTTCTAATGGCTCTGTGTGTTTCCCTTTGACAGTGGTGTGTAATGAATGACCTTGCACGCTCTGCACCTCGGCAAACACCCCAAGGAAATTAGAGGCCTTGTGTCGTTGTTTTCGTCAACCCTGTTTCTTCATCTTTCTCCAGCGCTCAGCCTCTCTCCGGCTGTGAAGAATTTGATACAGGTCTGGGTGTGGAAGCAAGGGGCGAGTAAATGAAATATTGATCCGCTGCTCCATGGCCTTGCCTTCACCTTGTCCCAGCGCTGTGAGTTACCGACTTTTTTCCGTTCTGCTTGTAATAGGAATTATTACAGAGGGCCTGGGCGAGTAATTACTGGGCATGGCGAAGGGGAGGGCCGCTGTCGTATATTTCTGTAAAGAAGTTATTTACCGTGCCTTCCCCAACACCAACCTGGCCCTTTTCCCTGTCGCTCTTCATCCTGCCCCCTGTCTTTCTTAACCTTGATTCAATTCTGCTAACTATCATTAATCATCCGAGGTGTCTGGGGAAGTTTATCAGAAGCAAAAAAAAATGGTGGAGTGAAAGGACCGGGTGGAGGAGTGTGTGCTGCAGTCTTTGACTTTGGTTATAAATTGAACAACTGTGGAATTTGAACTGAATTGACCCCCACGGGATGTTGTATTGAAATTTACTAAATCGCAATTCATAGAGGAACAATTGTAGTTTGTTACATAACTAGACCTATGATTGTAAAGTGTATTGAATACAGCCTTTTATACGTGCCATTTCAAACACTGCAGTTATGGAAATGCCCCACACATTTTTGTGTTTGATAAAATGGTTAGAAATTATTTAAATTTCTTTCTTTTTCAGTCCATTTTCCTTCAGATATCTTAGATTCAAGTTCACTGATCAAATTCAATTGAGAGTAGCACATTATGCTTTTCAGATTATACCCTATCACGCAATGTGCAATGACACATTTTCAATAAGCAGTACAGTTTGGTACAGTACAGAACAAAATTCCTTTATTTCCATTTCCACCCTCAGAAGTAGCAAAATAGCAAGCCGTAACGTACCACATTTTTGTCACCTTTTCGTAAGGGTACCTAGCACAACAGGGCGATACCAAAAGAGTGGAGCCAGACTTTCTTCTGAATGCTATTGGTACACACAGAATTGTTGCTTGAAACCTGACATTTTTACCTATTTTGTCTCTGATTGGATGAATAAAGGGAAATGAAGTTCTGTGGACAATACTTAAAAAGGAAAACCCCAACTTTTTAAATAATGAGCTCATTTCACAAATCACCTAGGGCCCTATCATACACCCGGTGCAAATAGGCGCAAGACGTGTTTCTATGACGCCTTTTCAGACCAATGCAACACTAATTTTGCTATTTTTAGACCAACGCAACACTAATTTTCCCGTTTTCTACCACGTTGTTGAAATAACAAATCCATTTGCACCACTTTGTGGTGGGTGGATGGGTGTTTTGGTCTAGATAAGAGGCGTGTTAAGGTGTATTGTTGGCGAGTTGCTATTTTGAGGAACTAAAATAGACTGCACAACAGGCCAGCTGAGAGCAGGTCTAAAGTCCTGTGCAGAACGCGTTAGTTGTGCGCCTCCCTTACACATTGCTTAATACACACAGGATGTAGAGCAATACGCAAATATCTTTACAAATGAAAAAGAATTAAAGGAATAAAATATTACAAAAATGATTATTTTCTACATAACAGCTCATCAAGGTAAACATCTAATGTTAGCGATCTCACATACATACTTACACATCTCGTTCTTGAAAACCCACCCATTAATGGGAGAATGAGATGAGTCTTTATAGTGTCCATGATAGAGGATACAGTTGCAGATGATTGGTGAGGGAGAACGATGATTGGGAGAGTAGGAACGAGCCGTGGGTGTGACAGTGGACAATACTTAAAAAGGAAAAATCCACCTTTTTTGATAATGGGCTCAATTTACAAGTCACCTAGAGCCAATAACCTTTATAATACTATATAAGAAAGACTTTTAACATCCAAAATCTACATTTAAATTTTATTCTCAACTCATTTCTGAAAGCTGCATGACTTTGGTCAGGTCAATGTGACTGTGTAGTTCAACCTGATCATGTCTCTTTCCAAAATATGTGTTTGTGCACCTGCACCTGCTGCCATACACATAAAAAAAGAAAAAAGAGGGCTATGTTGGTTTTGATGTATACCGGCGTCACTTCCAGAAGAAATGGCCGTTTATTTGGCTGATAGATAGGGTGCACTAGTGCCCTTGCTTTTGCTTTGCAGGAAGGAAAGGGTGCGTGTTAGATCTGGGCACGTACTGTATGTACCGAAGGTCACTGTCGAGAATAGATCTGGGGTTAGTGGGGGATTCATCTTGGGTATGAACTCCTGAGGGGACAATGTGACATCCCAACTTAACCTTTTCCTGACATACAAAGGTCTGTTCCTGCAGAGCACCATGTATTTATTTAGTGCACAAGCTGAAAAACTAGACTAAATGGAGGTTGATCACAAGATACTATTGACTAGATTAAAAATGACAACTCTATTCCATTTCAAGCCAAGAGTTAGATTTCTCTGGACTTCTGGATTTTAGGCTGTCTATCAGGGCTGCATGATATGGTAAAAATATTATTGTTGAGTATTGTGACAATATACAGTATTTTGTGATATGTTTTCCTAAATAGAATATCTATCTATCTATCTATCTATCTATCTATCTATCTATCTATCTATCTATCTATCTATCTATCTATCTATCTATCTATCTATCTATCTATCTATCTATCTATCTATCTATCTATCTATCTATCTATCTATCTATCTATCTATCTATCTATCGTATCTATTTATCTATCCATCCATCCATCCATCCATCCATCCATCCATCCATCCATCCATACATACATACATCAATCCATCTTTGTTTATTTATTCATTACATATACTATAATAAACTATTTTTAGTGGGCAGCACGATGGCTGGTTAGCACATTTGCCTCATAGCAAAAAGGTTGCTGGTTCAAGTCTCGGCTGGACCAGGATGTCTTTCTGTGTAAAGTTTGCATGTCAAAAAAATATCTAAAAATCATGTCTTTTGACATATTTTACGTTGCTTCAGGAATTAAAAAGACTACTTGGAATAAACAACACTGCAAAAAAATGCTTTTCTTACTTCGATTTATTATCTTGCTTCTAGTCCAAATATCTAAAAATATTTAAATCAAGAAGATTTTTCTAAACGTGCAAAACATATTGTCCTGTTTTAAGAAATAATATGCCAAAAATAAGTGAGTTTTTCCTTAAAACATGCAAAATAATTTTCCATTAGCATAAGCAAAATAATCTTATGCCAAAAGAAAAAACAAGATTATTTTTCTTACCACATTGGCAGATTATTCCACTTGCTTTAAGGAAAAACTCACTTAATTTGGCATATTTTTTCTTTAAAAAAGCCAGTATTTTTGCTTGTCTTAAGGTATTTGGGATAGAATCAAGACAAAAAATATAAGAAAAACATTTTTTGCAGTGAACCAGGGTGAGTCACGTAATACCAGCGGGATCTTAGCTCTGTCAGACAGCATATTATAATTTTTGCTTGTGTGCCTGAATTGTTGTCAGAAGGCACACCTTGCTGACTGTCTCACATAAATACAGTCAGATTTGGTTTACTGTAAGTGATTGTAAAACTGGGTGCTGTCCATTTCTGAACTCTTTCATCTCTGCATGTAAAAGGATTTTGTCACTGTCTTGTGGTAACTTAAGGTAAGCTCGTCTATTTTTTGAATATGACTATTCTTTGTCCAATAAATAATAAATCCATAAATAATAAGGCCTAAATACTTTTTGTTTTTAAGTGTAGCTTAAAGAATCTTGGTGTGATTTTGGAGTCAGATTTGAGATTTAGTAGTCATGTCAAAGCTGTAAGTAAATCAGCATACTATCATCTTAAAAAACATTGCAAGAATTAGATGCTTTGTTTCCAATGAGGACTTGGAGAAACTTGTTCATGCTTTTATCACCAGCAGAGTGGATTACTGCAATGGACTCCTCACTGGCCTTCCCAAAGAGACATTCAGAAAGTTGCAGCTCATCCAGAACACTACGGCCATGTTTCTGACTAGAAAATCCAAGCACATCACACCTGTCCTCAGGTCTTTACACTGGCTCCCAGTTACATTCAGAATAGATTTCAAAGTATTATTAGATCATTAAGATCAAATACAACCCAACCCCCCTCCCCCCGGCTTCCAGAAATGTGAATCAGATGTACTCCAACAGTAGGCAGATTCAAATCGAGACTTAAAACGCATCTTTTCATTCTTTTATAACCTGTTTTTAACACATTTGAATCTGTTTTTAAACATTTTTATTTCTTTTAATCATTTCTATTTTCTTGCTTGTTTTATTCTGGTTTATGTAAAGCACTTTGAAATACCATTGTGTATGAAATGTGCTATACAAATAAACTCGCCTTAAAAATATATCATTTTAGTCTGGCGTTTAACAGCATGTGAGAGTTGTTATTTTATCTCATTTTATTTTATTCACAATTTTTATTCCATTACATTACATTTTGTTGGGTTTTATTATTTTTTTGATGTTACTGAACTCATAATATTGAATATTGCATATATTATTATTGCAGTGACAGCAATAATATTGTGCAGTCCTGCACACTGTCAAGCACACTGAAAATGTTATACGCGTTCAATTTGAAAGCAAGTGCAAAGTTTGAGAGACAGAGGAGCAAGAAAGTGAAAGATGTTTTTTTCTAATGCAGAGCGTAGAGGACAGGGCCTGATTTGATTCATTTGGAGAATGAATGAGAGGATAAAAGCAATAGAGATGGAGAACAAAGGGAAGGGAAGAGAGTCGATAAAGGTATGAGTGATGAGTGGAGCGAAACCAGGATCAAGGACAGATGGAGAAAAATACTACTGCATACAAAAGAATGCGAGAGAGAGAAGGAAAAATGCACAAATATTCAATTAATACTAAAAAGGAAGCCCTAAAGGTGCTGTATGTATTGATTCTGAAGCATAAAAAACAATGTTAGCAACTTTCTAAGTCTAAATAGTTGTTTCACTGACAAAAATCAAATAAATAAATATACATTCAACCCTTCAGTTATTCTATTATAAAATGTGTATTCAATGTCGGAAAGTCTATTTTTGTCTGAATGGCATCTCGTTTCTATCTCTCATTGTGAAAAGTAATTTACAGTGCATTACAGATTAAATCAAATGCGTTCAAATCTTTATTTCACAAAAGAAATAAATCAGTTCGGTGGTAAACTAAAGAAGGTAAAAATGTCTACACAGAATGTAACTCAACAGCTAGGGCAAAAAAAAAAAAAAATCGCAACTCAATGCCATACGGTACATCTATAGACAACCTAAAGTCATACAATGAAGCTTTCATAACAATATTTGATGCAAGAAAAAAAAAAGGTTCCTTTAATATTAGCTTAGTAACATGTCAAGTACTCATTCTGGCTTCAGAATGCAATATCACAAACACAGACACCTGTCTTTGCTTGAGCCCAATGGCATGGGACTAACAACACCAAGGTCATGGCTTTGACTTCCAGGGAATTGATGAATTGAATAAAAAAGGTATAACATGAATGTAACGTGAGCGGTTTTGGATCAAAGCATCTAGCAAATGTATAACTATAAATGCAGATATCATAAAATCAGTTTTCCAAATGTGCATTTAAAAAAAAAATCATGGTATTGTACACAAAACTAGTGTAAAATTTAGTGTAAACTAGAAAAGTGTGATTTTGAGTTTAATTTACATTTAGATTTAGTCATTTAGCAAATGCTTTTATCCAAAGTGACTTACAATTGAGGAGGCATTCAACAAGATGTCAGAACAGTAAGTGCTAGAGTTAGGAGGGAGATTATTACATATAAAGAAGAGTGTTTCTACAGGTGGCTACCATATTATATTGAATCACAATAAAATTTATGTCAATAACAATGATAAGCTCTAGACTTTTTTTTTTTTACTATATATTGATCTAAGAACCAATCACAGAGCATACCATTGCTCATGTAAATCCACCAGAGGCCGCTGTCGACTGACTGACTGACTGACCGACCAACCCCCCCTCCTCCTTCCCTAAACCCAACCGATAGTGTTTTCAAAAGCACAGATTTACCAGCGCACACCCACTTCCCTAAACCCAACCGACAGTTTTAAAAAAGCAATACAAAAAAAAAATGGTTTATTTTATCTTTTGGCTTTTGTTTTTCTCTTACCCGATTTCTATAGCAGTTCCTCGCCAGATTGGAACGCCGTCGTCATGGTCATCTCCTCTCTGCGCCTCAAGTCCGCCAATGTACATGGCAAGCTAACTGGTCAAACTGGTAACAACGGGAAAGCCGTCCACACAGAGGTAATCGGTCAGCTGGTAAGCATGAAAGGGAACGACATCATACCGCCCAAAGCATTTATTTTAAAGATGAAATGCAGCCATACGTACTTCTGGCTACATACAGAAATGTTTAAAGGGCTACCTTTTCAGAATGAGCTTATGATGTTTTTTTTTTAGGGTGTACTCATATTAGGCTATCCGAATTGTGCCCAAGCACATTTTGCCATCATTTTCCAGTTTGTTTGACAAGTGTGAGTGCTCCGTATCTGGCCTAGGTGTGGTTCAGTTCGCCGGCCCTGGCTCGGTTGGAATAGTGGAATAGGCCAGACCACAGTTCTGTTGGGATTTGGCGCAGTACACTTAGAGGGCAAAGCACGACTTAGCCAGAAACTGAAGACCCAATGTCACTTTTAAGGGACTATATTTTATGGATTTATTAATCATTCTTACTTTTCAATGAACGCAAACTGTCATAGTTTATTAAAGGTACAAACTTTCAGGAACATTTATGAGCGTCAAAAGTGGTGGATCTGTCCAGCAAAAGATTTGTCACTGCATATCAAATGACTTAAAAAAAATACACAACAATATAATTAAAGCAATCTCCATTGTACAGAGCAAGAGCGCTTCTCTTCTGTGAAACTGAACAGTAAAATCATCATCGATGACATAAGCATGGTCAGGCTTGGAAGGCAAAAAATGCAAAGTGAGTGCGGACTGATGGGGAGGGGGGGGGGACAATTGTCACGACAACCGTTCCTAGTGTGAGGACACCCTTAAAGATTCGTGATTGCAAGAAAGTGTCTGTACATATGTACAAAACTGACGCAAGTGTGAGTTACAATGACAGAGAGATGAAAGAGTGTGTTTTCTACAGGTAGTTTGTCAAGCCCACTCACTGTGTGAGGCACAGTCAGAATTGTGGTTTTGAGGTTGCCGTGGTGTGGTGTGGGGGGGAAACTATTGGCATGTGTGTGTACTTGGCAACTTCTTTTACGCTCAGAGATATTTACAGTAGTATGTTCCAAAGTTTGCATACTCTTCTGTTACACACTCAAATGTATGTACTTTTTCATAACAAAAAAAGGACTTACTTTTAAGATGTCTAGGCAAATGGTGTGCAGTAATCATTGATGTGCATTTTATGAATCACCAAGGTCCACAAATTCAGCTACAAATCTTCTTAACTGTTTAACCTACAGTACATATCATCAGACAGTGAGTAAATTAACTGAAATCCTTCATTTTTGGGTGAATTATACCTTAAAGGGGTGGTCCACTGCGATATCATATGTTAAACTTTAGTGGATGTGTAATGTAGCTGTGTGAACATAAACAACATCTCTGAATGTAAGACGGTCGAAGTTCAATGCAAAGGGAGACATTAGCTGCGTCCCAAATTGCATACTTATGCACTATTCTATGCCATTTTGTAGTATAAATAGTGTAAGTAGTGCGTTCACACTGAAAACTCTAAAAATAATAAGTGTACTTTAATTACCTGGATGATGCACTCATTCAGCTGCTAAAATGAGGTGTGGAATGATGGACACTTCACACACTCAACGACAGCAGGTTTGCTCAGGTAGCTGAAGGGGCGGAGCTATCGGGTGCACATGTTGGATAACTATTTATTTTGGATTGTGAAAGCAAAATTCTCCTATGAGAGTGATTATAGCGCCTCCCGATGGTGAATGCAGTTATACTCATGGCAGGTATTATTTGATAGTTTGGTCATTTATTTCACTGATTTGGCAACCGTCAAACGTCATCAGGGAAATGGTTTGAATTTCCGCTTAGTAAAAAACATTAGTGCTCCATTTAGGAAGA
This sequence comes from Danio aesculapii, assembly GCF_903798145.1. Classification (NCBI taxonomy): domain Eukaryota; kingdom Metazoa; phylum Chordata; class Actinopteri; order Cypriniformes; family Danionidae; genus Danio; species Danio aesculapii. Next base: position 14,250,344 of record NC_079441.1, on the reverse strand, counting down.
CACTACATACTATGCTGTTGAGTGCGTAAGTGCATAAGTACATAGTGCATGAGTGCATAGAGTGCCATATGAAAAAAAGCCTACAGCGAATGAAGTTTGGGAACTACCAAAAAATACATCTGGGTTAATGATGTCATAAGCCCTTCAGGTTATGAGCATACACCCCACGCAGCGAAGGGGAATGGCCAGATGCGCTGTAATGTTATAGGAGAGATGCTTCCTGGTGACATGGAGCCGATTCGCAAATCATAGCCTCTTGAGAGCTGGCTTTCGAACGAACTATATCAATAATAATCTATAATCTATTATTATTCATCTATAATAAAACAGGCCGTTTTCTGCTAAATGCTTACATTAATCGAGTTTGTTTAATATATTTTCATTAAAGTGGAATCCAATGTAAAAAATAAGGCAAACTTGACTGAGTGCTTCATTTCCCCTTTAATAATACACTCTGGACCACCCCTTTAAGGCTGCGTGTCCATTAAAGCGTTTTCGTATGTATTTCATATGTGCAAATATTGCAGATGCTCAAAACACGCAGTGCTACCATTGACAACAACAGAAAACAAATGTTCAGCTTGAGAAAAAAAAAAAACACTTTGGAGGACACAGCGTTAAATTTTAATAATATTTCACAGTATTACTGTTCTTACAGTATGTTTGATCAGTTAAATGCATCTAGTGACATCTTTCAAAAACTTTTTGGTCAAAAAGGAGTCATTTCAACATCTTCAAATACACAGCTGTCCACTTTTATCCATCAAAACCCTAAGAGCTACTATTTCAATACCACAAACATCTCCAGGCTGCTCTCAATTTACAGAATGCACATATTGATAGGGGTCAAGACAGAAAAAGCAGGAGAAAGACAGAGCTCCGTTAAAAGCCTTCGCTTCAATTCAAGCAAAGCTGCACCTTTGATTTTTTTCCCCCCTCCTCATGGAGTCTGTCCAGAACTTGCCCTTCTAACAAGATCAAGTCCACTACTCATAGATTCCATTACCCTCTTCTCAATTAAATTACATCTACATTTGTGCAGGTTAAGGACCGGCGCGTGCTGCCAAGACTCAAGACTTCATTGGACGCAGAGAGATCCTGGCATTCGCCCTCCCTGACACGGGAGTGAGTAAAAACAAGCCAAGAACACGAGAGAGCAGGGAGATAGAGAGAAAAAGAGGGGAATCAAAAAATCAATAGAGCAGGAAAACAGGCATGAAGATTGAAGGGTGGGACAGAAGGGGAGAGAAAGGGTGATTGCGAGACCACCGCAGTCTCAGATGCGTCTGACTGCCAATCGCCATGAGCATATCGATGAAAGTCGGCAGGGAGAGGTTTGGTAGAGGTGACCCAGCGGCAGCAAGCGTCTCTGGGGACACACAGAAGCAGTCTGCCCTGTCAGATGGGTCTGAAAGTAGAGGTTATTGAGGCCTGTCTCCCCTTAGCAATTCCCACCGCTCAATTCAGGTGTGTGTGGAGGGCATCTCTGTACTTTTGGAGGCACCGCACACAGCCCTTCGGGGACCTCCTGAGCCCATCCGGGACTCTTTTATCTGGTCAAAAGCTGTGACACTAAAGCAATGAGGTGGAATGTTTGAAGACTGAAGTCTCTGACTGCCAGGATACAGAACAGCGTGCGAGAGTGGAACTAGCTGTATGCCAGTTTTATTTAAGAAATGTTTCCTTGAGAAAGACAGGTAAATCTTTAGTTGCAATGAGAGAGAAAAAGAAAGGATTATTAAATATTACTTTTACATGCTAGTTGACATTCAGTTTAAATTGGAAAACTTTTAAGCAAGGCTATTTCAAGCAAGTATCCATATTATGTGTTAACAAAATAAAATTTTTTACTTACATTTTTTTTTCATTGCAAGTAACTACTTGGAATTGCTCCTGTTATTATTATTATTAATATTTTGCTTAATTAATATATTAATATCGGACAGATGTTGCATTTTGGTTACTTTCCAAAGCTACCTAAAAACGACCAAATATCAACGTCTAATGATGTTACAGTTTGACGTTGTGTGGACTTTACTACTGTGACATCTATCAGAGATTGTATTTTGGTTGCCATACTTGATGAATAAATGGTCTTTTATTCACACTGAAGGGTGTGTCTGTGGTTATGTTTCCATCCAAAGATGCTATTTAACTTTATGCGCAATGCTGGATTATCACATAAAAGACGTGCGAATAAAGCAGCATTACCATCCAACGAGTCAAAGAGAACAAAATCGTTGCCTAATTAACTGGTGCCAAATACCAACAGTAAAAATGGAATTTGCTGTGATAAGAAAAGCTGCGTGAATCTTTTCTTCATTTAATAAATGACTTGCGCCTCAGAAGGCAATTCTGACATGCAGTGAACACACAGTGGTGTTTGAAGACCTGAGACGTGGAGCACAGACGCTCTTGACAGTTCTGGAGGTCATTAATAATATAATAACACTAATACTGAAATGATTGAGGCGTTTTAGAATGACCAAAATAACATTTCAGATATTTTACAAAGTGCTCAGCCTGCTGGTTTGTCCATTTACACACATTTTTATCATCACTTGATATCTTATAACAAAATCACATGACCTTATTTAATGCGCATACCTGAATTTGTTCAGTAAAAGTGTTTCCATCATAGTTTGTGCGCATCTTTTCTTATCGAATAAAATGTTTATCCTACTCAGTTATGTGCTTATGTTTTTATGCGCCTTTTCAAAATGTATGTGTATCTTAGCGTTTCCATCAACCGATTTTTTTAATGCGCATATCCAAAATGCACATAAAAATAGGTGAATGAAAACGTAGCTAATGGAAGCCTTGTAAATTTAGCTTTGCCATGGAACAGAATATACGATATGCATGCCCTAAAAAATTTAGGTGATGGTATTTGATTAAAGTTTATGAGGGCAAACAAATTTTTTAAAATAAATGAAGTGTACAGATACATCGTCTATAACATTGTGTGTGTGTGTGTGTGTGTATACACACATATATATATATATATATATATATATATATATATATATATATATATATATATATATATACACAGTTGAAGTCATAATTATTAGGCCCCCTGAATTATTAGCCCCCCTGTTTATTTTTTTCCCCAATTTTTGTTTAACGGAGGATGATTTTTTTCAACACATTTCTAAACATAATAGTTGTAATAACTCATTTATAATAACTGATTTATTTTATCTTTGCCATGATGACAATAAATAATATTTTACTAGATATTTTTCAAGACACTTCTATATGGCTTAAAGTGACATTTAAAGGCTTAACTATGTTAATTAGGTTAACAAGGCAGGTTAGGGTAATTAGGCAAGTTATTGTATAATGATGGTTTGTTCTGTAGACAATTGAAAAAAAATTGCTTAAAGGGGCTAATAAGTTTGATCTTAAAATGGTGTTTAAAAAATTAAAAACTGCTTTTATTCTAGCCGAAATAAAACAAACTAGACTTTCTCTGGAAGAAAAAATATTATCAGACATACTGTGAAAATTTCCTTGCTCTTTAAAACATCATTTGAGAAATATAAAAAAAAAAAGAAAACAAATTGAAAGGGGGGCTAATAATTCCGACTTCAACTGTGTTCAAATGAGAAGAGTACATTCTTTAAGTTTTAGCTAACTAACTAGTCTACTCAGGTAGAAAGAATAAGGTGGAAAAACTTCTAAGAATGACAAATAACAAACGCATTCATGAGATGCTAACCAACTCAACTAAACTCAAGTAACAAACTCAAACCTGTAGAGTACAAGCAAAAAGAGGCTATAGACTAATAAAAGAAAGAATCATACAGAAAAAGTAGGAGAACAAAAAGAAGAAAACGTCAATTAGCATACTTTAATAATAAAGCATACGTATGGAAATTAGGTAATGTAATGTATATTTATATAGCACATTTATCTGGCCATACACCCAAAGCGCTTCACAATCATGAAGGGGTCTCTTCACACCACCACCAGTGTACAGCATCCACTTGGATGATGTGACGGCAGCCACAGGACAACGGAGCCAGTGCGCTCACTACACACCAGCTATTGGTGGAAAGGAGAGACAGTGAAAGAGACAATTCAGTGGATAGGGATGATTGGAAGGCCATAATCTATAAGAGATGGAGGGCACCGGTTACACCTGTACTCGAGAACTTCTCGAGAAGTGCCATGGGATTACTTAACATGCAATAAGCTTCATTCCTTGCCTGAACATGCTCTGTGCTGGTAAAACAGATGTATATGCTGGTTTTATCACAACCTGCTTTTGGAGGGGGAAATCGAGACACCGTAAGGAAACATTTTATTGTAGATTCATGACCTGCATTTGCCATCCTGCCAGCAAACTTCCAGAGTAGCACTAATGAATATTTCCCTTTGAGTGTGCGAACTGAAAGAATAATCCCACTCTCATTTCCACAGAATGATTTGATGTTTGACATAAAAACATTGGAGTAATGTTGTCCATGTTTTCCTTTGTTCTGTGCAATTCATGTTTCCAGCAGCATATCAATCACCATTCAGCCACCAAAAATATGGAAGACTAATAGACAAAAGTACTAGAAGTTGCCTGATAATCAATTTTCTGAATGCAAAAACAAGGTTTATAGGTTATAGACAGGGCTTAACATTAACTTTTTTGATCACCAGGCACTGTGGCTAGTAGATTTCCAACATTACTAGCGACTCGTCATTTTCACTAGCCACATTTTTGTTGTTGGGAAAATATATTGTATATGCATAAATTTGACTTTGGCATGCTAAAATCACTTGATTTAGATTTAGTGTTATGTCCACATGCCTCCTCATTCATTTAATTTTTTGTGTTGTTTATGAGCTTGCTAAATGAGTATGAGCAAATGGGTTGTGGTTTCATATTGTCGTGTTACAATCAGTTTTTATTTCACATCACCTTTCAGAGTTCAAAATTAAAGATTTACCAAATTTATCTCTGACCATACCAAACATAAATAAATATTTTTTTTTTTATCCACAAATTTTAAATATGCCAAAACAAGCAAAATAAAGCTGTATACTATACTTTTTTTTAACAAAACATTTCTTAAAAAAACATAAAAAATAATTATTGTCATTTAAAACTATGCACAGCAATCTGTCCTGGCTAAAGGTCCCAGATCACCAGTTAACTACACAATCGGGGAGTTAATCTCCCATTAAAGCAACGTTATTGTAAAAAAAAAAAAGATAATTAAACCATATTAACAAAAATATTTCAGCAAAAGGAAGCAGGTGAAAAACATACTGTGTGTGATAATGAAAGGATGATCACAGGCACACGGTTAACGTTAGGCCAGTAATCTGTTCAAAGAATGGTTAAAGCGAAAGCAACCAGTGCTGCTTACAAAAAGACAAATCTGGAGCTCTTGAAAGCTGCAAGACGGGTGCATGAGCATAACTTTTTCTCTACTCTATTTGAAAGAGAACTGATCACATCAGTTAGGCACAGTTGCTTCATGCAAGGAAGCGGAAGCGCGCACACGTTTTAAACAGTTGCGCGCATTACATCAGCTGTTAGCGCGAGTGATGGTGGTCCTATAATTCGGTATTCACCTGCTTTCTTTTGCGCGCGTGAACACAATTAATTTTATCTGTCGTGCTGCTTCACCATTCTAAGATTGCATTTGCATGCATATTGGGCCATCCTTATTGTCAAACCTTGCTTTTAAGAAAACTACAATTTAAAAATAATTTTCAACTAGCCAAAGTGGGTAGTGAGAGTGACTGTCTAACCCACCACTGCTAAAATCTACCCGCATTTGGCAGGTTGGCGGGTGTTAATGTCAAGCCCTGGTTATAGGTATAGGTTTTTAATTGTTTTTGGTTTTGTTAATTTTGTGTTCTCATTTTATTCTGTATAATAATTAGTGAAGTAATGTAACACAATGTGTATTTATATAGTGCATTTATCGTGTATGGCCATACACCCAAACAGGTCTTTCCACACCACCACCAGTGTGCAGCATCCACTTGGATGATGTGACGGCAGTGTTGTGGCTTCACAACAACTCGGTGAATGTTCTTGAGTGGCCCAGCCAGAGCCCAGACCTAAATCCTATTGAACATCTCTAGAGATCTGAAAATGGCTGTACACCTCGCTTCCCATCCAACCTGACAGAGCTTGAGTGGTACTGCAAAGAGGAATGGGCAAAAATTCCCAAAGACAGGTGTGCCAAGCTTGTGGCATCATATTCAAAAAGACTTGAGGCTGTAATTGCTCCCAAAGTTGCATCAACAAAGTATTGAGCAAAGGCTGTGAATACTGATGTACATGTGGTTTTTCTGCTTTTTTATTTTTAATAAATTTGCAACAATTTCAAAAAATCTTTTTCACATTGTCATTATGGGGTGTTGTGTGTAGAATTGAGGAAATAAATGAATTTAATCTATTTTGAAATAAGGCTGTAACATAAAAACTGTGGAAAAGGTGAAGCGCTATGAATACTTTCCAGATGCACTGTAAATCATTGGACATTTAGTGTGTACTATGACTGTCAAACTTACAGGAATCCCCCAAGGCTCGAGCTCAGGTCCTCTTCATTTCCCAGCACTGCTTCAGGCCTCGTTCTACTCTATCATCTGGATCAAAAGGGGGGCTGGTGGAGAAGATTACCCCAGAAAAGATGCTCTGTGGCCTGGGCTGGAAACAGCTGGCAGATGGGGGTCCTGCAGGCATCTCTGGAGTCACGCTGATGGCAGAAATGGCAAACAGGATGGACACAGATGATGAGATGGTTTCCACAGGGCTGTCACTGATGCTAGGCTTACAAATGAAGCACATCTGAGAACCCTAAGGGCAAAAGAGCAAAGATGCGATGAAAGCACATCATACATTGGATGATGCTCAATGTTATGTTCAGTAAACATATTTGTAGCACAGCATCTCTAAATTATACCGCGGACAATTTCATACTAATAATGGTGCTTATGGGAAGTGCTGTGCTTTTTGAGATATTGAGAAGATGTGGTAGAAATGGAAAATGAAATATAATAAGTATGAGTATGTAGAGCCCGGGGCTGGTTGTCACATTTTCTACAGGTGGCAAGGGTTTCTTTTGTATTTTATTTTAAGCAAATGCTTAAACCTTAAATTATTGGTTACAAAAATTGACATTATTCATGTAACGTTTGCTAACCTTTTCTAATAACATAACAGCTATTAAAGCAAGTTTTCACAGTTTGTTTTCAAAAAAGTTATTATTTATATTGATTTATTATTATTATTAGTATTATTATTATGTAAATAATAAACAGCCTTTATCCATTAAAAAAATGGAATACATGCAAACATGTTTATTATAGTATCGTAACATTGCCTTAATTATTTTTTAAATAATTAATTGTCTTGGTCTTTAAAATTCGTCTAGAGCAGGGGTGGGCAAACTCGGTCCTGGAGGGCCGGTGTCCTGCACAGTTTAGCTCCAACTCTAATCACACACACCTGCTTGTAGATTTCTAGTGATCTTAAAGACACTGATTAGCATGTTCAGGTGTGTTTAATTAGAGTTGCAGCTAAACTATGCAGGACACCGGCCCTCCAGGACCGAGTTTGCCCACCCCTGGTCTAGAGCAAGGGCGTAGAATTGGCATGGACGGAGGGGAAGTGTCCCCACCAATATCTACCAATTACTGAAATGTCCCTACCAATAATTTAATCGACTTCAAAATAAAGTAATGCTCAGTCACCTCTTAACCTACACGTGCACCAAGTCAAGTTTGCTACTAATTCACCGTAATACTATTACCAAGGCAGTGCAATTACGCCTCTCTAAATTTCTCTACATTCATACCTACTCAAAGCCTGACTGCATTGAAATCATCTAAATTGACTTTTGCAGCATTGTTATTTGTTTTATTAAGTGTTTATTTTACATTATTAAGTACTTTATTCATGTTGTTAAAAGCGCAAAACAGAATTTGTGCTGTTTAATGCATGTGCTCTATGCGATGTACAGTATGTCCCCACCAACGTCAAGAGCGAATCTATGCCCTTAGTCTAGAGCAGGCATAGGCAAACTCGATCCTCGAGGGCCAGTGTCCCTGCAGAGTTTTGCTCCAACACTAATCAAACACACCTGAACACCCTAAATAGTGTCTTCAAGATCACTAGAAAGCTACAAGCAGGTGTGTTTGATTAGGGTTGGTGTAAAACTATGCAGGGACACCGGCCCTCCAGGATCGAGTTTGCCCATCCCTGGTCTAGAGCCTTTCATTCATTTTCCTTCAGCTTAGTCTCTATATTTCAAAGGTTGCCACAGCAGAATGAACCAGCCGCAACCCAGTACTGGAAAACACGCATACATACTCATTCACACACACACTCATACACTACGGCCAATTTACCTAGCACGTCTTTGGAGTTGTGGGGTACACCGGAGCATCCGGGGGAAACCCACACCAGCACGGTAGGAACATGCAAATTCCACATGGAAATGCCAACTGGCCCAGCTGGGACTCAGACCAGCGACCTTCTTGCTGTGAGGAAACAGTGCTAACCACTGAGTCACCATGCCGCCTGGTCTAGAGCCATCTAATTAATAAAAACAGGCTTTCTTTATTCAATATATGCTGTCTCGCCAATTACAGCAATTAGGTAACAAGATTTATTTTTCAAAATATCTTAAAAAGGTAACACACAATCTCAACATATCTGCCAAATGATTTAATATAAGTGTCTAAATTAACTTTTACATACCAGCTGAACAATACTGACATGCAAGAACATCCTGTTTTTCCAAACAATTACAGACTGGAATAGAATTTAAAACAGTCATTCCTATGCAGTTCATTTTTCTGTTTTTAGTGGTTCAGAAATTACACACTTCACCTAAACAAAACCTGCTATTCAATGAATTTATTTAACATTAGAGATAACATTAGTCCTGTTTCTAATCTGCTGCTATGCTGATGCAAAAGGATCTGTAACTCCGCCCTCTTTTGAAAAGATGACAATCTCATTTAAATTTAAAGCAACAGTCACTGAAACAGCACACTTTGGATCAACGCTTGAAAGGAGCATTTGCAGAGAATTATAAAAAACATTATTTGAGGGGTATTTTGGGCTCAAACTTTACATACAGAGGGACTTTTGTGACTCATGTTTTTATTTTCCCCCATTAATTTATGTTTGTGAATTGCATTATCAGACCTTGATCTTTCTTTCAACTACTTTTAACCTTAAAATGTACAATAAATAGATTTTTTTAATACAAAAATTTATTTTTTAAATTAATTGCATTAAAATTAATTTTTTTAAAACATTTTTAATAGTTTAAAGTGATGTATTGTCTGGGTTGGTGTTGTATAACACGATTTAAAGACCTTGTGATAAACTGCCAGTACATTTTCTATATATTATTTATTATACATTAGGGCTGCAGGAGATATCATTTCAGCATCAATATCACAATGTGCGCATTCGCAATAGTGACATCGCAAAGATATGCAATATCCAGTCTGAATTATAGTTGACCAGGAGCCACAGAACAGTATGTATTGACTGTATTCATGTGGAATTTATATGATTTATGCAAAAAAATATATTTTTTCTTAGAATTTTTGACCTGTTTCTAGTCCAAATATCTAAATTTCAAAGCAAAAACAAGATTATTTCACTTAACCCACACTGGCAGATAATTTTCTAACAAGCAAAAAACGCTTCACTTTTACCTATTTCTTCTGACGGTGAAAACTAAACAATATTTTTACTTGGTTGAATTTTTTTTTTTTTTGATATTTGAACTAGAAACGAGACAAAACAAAGTAGGAAAAGCATTTTTTTGGGGTGATTTATTCAGTTTATTCAATCTACCTGAATACTTTTAGACTCCCCAGAAAACCACTTAATGCTCAAACTATTTTCTGAAACTGTATCCATTGCAGTATTTATCACAGAAAAATAAAATATCGCAATCAGATTTTCCCAATATCCATTATAATATTATATAATTATATAATATAATATCCATTATATTATTTCAAACTAAACTGTCAATAAAAGTCAATTTGTTAAGCTGTAGTGTTGAATTTTCAACATCAAAAGTCAACAAAGCAGAGATGAAGCTCCCAAATGCAATTCACAATGGTAAATAGATGGAAAACTCTTACAAAAACTGTTAATTAACAGATATTGTTTACAGTATACTACACTGCATCCCTAGCCATAGTAATATAGTAGTATATCATTTCAAACAAACCCAGCATCCGATACTTCAGGCATCATTCATAGTGTCAGCTCAGTCACACACTGGCACCTCATCACCTCCAGCTGTCTCTCCTGACACTCTTTCCTTGGGCAGGAGACAATTTAAAGCCGATCGATAGCATTTCTCCCCCGTAGCACGAGAGGCAGGTTTAGCGATTTCCCTGCCTCTCCCTGTCTCACCTCATTGGCATTTTCTATTTCCATTCCATTTTCAGCTAAATGCCGTTTGGCCCGCATTAAGCCCAGAACACAGCCGTCACTAATTCAGCACACAGGGAGAGCTGGCGCTGGGTTGAGTGGGCTTATTGCTTGAATGGAGCACAAATGGATTTAATACCATTCTAGCACGAGCTTACCTGAGTTCAGCAGCATTTTAAGTCCTCAGAGCCAGTTCTGCATCCAGAAATGCAGGTTTAGTGAGAATTATTTCACATAAACATTTGATAGAGAGAATGAAGAGAGAATTAAAGCTCTTGTCAAATCAGAGTGAGTCTCACAGCTCACACAGCACATAACTAGTCTCTCACAGACGTGTTCAATTCAAGTTTACTTGTATAGCGCTTTTCACAATAATTATCGTTAATTATCAATTTACAAAAGGTGCACACTATTACATGTATATATCTGTTAATTATCAGTTTCAATACTTTGTGTTTTCCGTCTATATGCGGTTATGAATTGCATTATAGGAGCTTGATCTCAGCTTTGTCGTCTTTTGATGTTGAAAATTCAACACTGCAATTTAACAAAGTGACTTTTAATGACATTCTAGTAGTTTGAAATAATATAAGAAATAATATATAGAGAATTAAGTGTGTAAAATAACAAAATGTACCCTCAGCTTTTTCTGTATCATAATATCCAAGTGTTTCTCAACCACGTTTCTGGAGGCCCACCAGCTCTGCACATTTTTATATGTCTCCTTAACCAAACACAACTGATTTAGATCATCAGCCCATTAGCAGAGACTGAAAGACCTGTAATTGGTGTATCAGACAAAGGAGACATCCAAAACATGCAATATTGGTCTACCTCCAGGAACATTTCATAAACACTGATATACAACACTAACCCAGACAATATATCACTTTAAACTATTAAAAAAGCTAATAAAAGTGACTTTTTCAAACATTTTTAAGGTTAAAAGTCGTTTGAGCAAAGATCAAGGTCCCATAATTCAATTCAAAAGCAAAAATAAATGAGGAAAAATAAAAACATGAATCACAAAATACAAAAAAACGCTAATTTACAAATCTTTTTTGCAGTGTAACCTGCAGTTATACAGTATAAAGTGTCTTTCTAAAAGAAATAATATTTACATGCAGTAATAATAATACACTACATTATTATTGTACAGTTCAGTGAATTGTATTTGTGTATTTTAAGAATGATTAAAGTAACTTGTTATTGTGATCAAATTACTTTTCTGCTAAAAAAGTAAAGTGATTACGTTTAATTTCTATGTGATTTAATTACAGTTACTTTCAATAAAATATTCCATAAAATACTGTAAATGAGCAGAATAATTTCATTTTCTAACTACGGAACATTCACCATTTATTAAAAATTATTGAGAAATTACAACGATGACATAAGGTATACACTCATGTATTAACATATTTTTTTTATATTTGTCTTTTTTTATTTAAGATATAGGATTTAAGATATAAGATCTAAGATATATACATATATATATATATATATATACATATATATATATATATATATATATATATATATATATATATATATATATATATATATATATATATATATATATATATATATATATATATATATTTATATTTATATATATATTTAAGATATTTATGCCAGTATATATAAAAATAAAATTCAAAGATTTGTGCTTTGATATAAATATTGTTTAAAATTTGACTAAAATTTTTTTTTTAATTAAAAATAAAAGGTCCAATTTGACTCACATTTAAAGAAATAAGAGTTCTATTGTCAATGCATTGATATTTATGTGGACTTTTCATATTTAATCAAGTAATTAATTTATTTATTGAACCAGTGACCTAGTTGCTGTGAGGCGACAGCGCTACCCAATGCGCCACCACATGATTCAATTAGTCATTTATAATTAATTACTTATTTAAAGTAACAGTGATTGAATTATAAATATAATAAATGGAAAATATTGTATTAAATATTATAATAGTATTAAATATAACAGTATTAAATATAGGCGACATGGTGGTGCAGTAGGTAGTGCTGTCGCCTCACAGCAAGAAGGTCGCTGGTTCGAGCCTCAGCTGGGTCAGTTGGCATTTCTGTGTGAAGTCCAAAGACATGTGGTATAGGTGAATTGGGTAAGCTAAAATTTCCGTAGTGTATGTGTGTGAATGAATGTGAATGGATGTTTCCCAGTGATGAGTTGTGGCTGGAAGAGCATCCACTGTGTAAAAACATGCTGGATAAATTGGTGATTCATTCCGCTGTGGAAACCCCGGATTGATGAAGGGATTAAGCCAAAAAGAAAATGAATGAATGAGTATTAAATATAATATAATATAATATAATATAATATAATACAATATAATATAATATAATATAATATAATATAATATAATATAATATAATATAATATAATATAATATATTATAATATAATACAATATAATATAATATAATATAATATAATATAATATAATATAATATAATATAATATAATATAATACATTCATTCATTCATTTTCTTTTCGGCTTAGTCCTTTTATTAATCTGGGGTCGCCACAGCAGAATGAACCGCCAACTTATCCAGCAGTCAGTTGTGGGAGAGAGTGGTGTATTGACAAGTAACAGAATTACATGCAGAATATATGGTAGAATGGTAAAGCAGTTTACACTGTGTGAGTGTGAGCACAAACATTTCAGATTTTGTTCCATACTGACAAACCGATGTACTGCGAAAACTGAAATTACTTGTACGCCCTTGAATAACACACTTAACCCTAAGGCTGCATTGAATGAGACTTTGATTTCTTTTCAGTTTAAGAAATGAATGTCAGTCAGTGAATGATAGTTTGGTAAAAAAAAAAAAATAGAAGTAACAATGTAGCATCTTCATTGAACTGCATAAATATGCCTTTCACATCAGACTTAATTGTGACTGAGAACTATGCCAGGGGAAAGGTTACTTGTTGATGTAGTTTAAGCTGCCTAATGAGAAAAAGTACAATTTCCCAGCAACTAATTAATCATTCTTATGGGAGGCTACAATTAATTAGTCAGACAGAGATTTTTCAAATAATTTCATGACTTTCAAATGCATTCAATTCAGTAGAATAAAAGTATTTCATAAAATTCAGTGCCACAAAAAGTAGTGCAGGCAAGAGTTTGAATAGAAACAATGCATTCTTATTAAGCATTTCACACCAGGGAAACACAGTCTAAAGTTGATTTATTCTGTAAATATAATATTTGTCAATTGAAATGCTTTATTCAAGACTAAGAACTCTTCTAAAACTAGATTACTCATTCCCTTAGTTCCTTTATTCATCAGGGGTCCCCACAGCGGAATGAACCGCCAAACTTATCGAGCATATGTTTTACACAGCGGATGACCTTCCAGCTGCGACCCAGTACTGGGAAACACCCATACACACTCATTCACACACATACACTAGGGCCAGTTTAGTTTATTCAATTCACCTATAGTGCATGCCTTTGGACTGTGGGGGGAAAGCGGAGCACCAGGAGGAAACCCACGCAAACACAGGGAGAACATGCAAACTACACACAGAAATGCCACCTGACCCAGCCGAGACTCGAACTAGCAACCTTCTTGATGTGAGACGACAGTGCAGTGTCCCCATAAACTAGATTAAAGTTTCAAAATATTTTTTCCTTGGAAATTTCTTTCTAACTCCTTAACTTAAAGACATTCTACCATTATAAGTTTCTTTATTCTGTTGAATAAGGAAGATATTTTGCAGATTGTTGGAAAAATGCAGCCATTGACATACATAGAACACTTTAAAACATATTTGTTAATTAACAGTTTCTGTATTTTGTGATTCACAGGTGTTTTTTGTTTATTTACAGTTGTGAACTGCATTATAGGTTGTCAATCTCCGCTCTGTCGACTTTTGATGTTAAAATTTCAACTCTACAGTTTAACAAAGTGACTTTTATCAACATTTTACTATTGTAATATAATGTATAAGACACAATTTATAGAGAAATAAGTCTGTAAAAGAACAGAAAATAAACAGGCAGTTTATTACAAGGATTGTGTACCATAATATACACCAACTCAGACAATATATTATTTTTAATGATTAAAAATGTTCATAAAAGTCACTTTTTTTTTTTACTTTTCAAAGTTAAAAGTTGTTTGACGAAAGATCAAGGTCCCACAAATCAATTCAAAAGAATAATCTGGTAACACTTAATTTTAATGGTTCCCCTTAGATAGTCTGCTAACCATAAGTTACTTTTAAAGTTCTTATCTGCTTACTCTCATCTGGGTAGTATCTGTAGATTGTCTTTTAAATGCTCTTAGGCAATCATTACAATGTCTACAACATGTAAACATTTATTAAACCTTAAGGTTTTACACTACCTGACAAAAGTCTTGTCGTCAACCTCAGTTGTAAGAGCAACAAATAATAACTTGATTTGTAGTTGATAATTTGGAAAAGTGGCAGAAGATAGATTTTTCCGATGAATCATCTGTTGGTCTGAATCCCAATCATCACAAATACTGCAGAAGACCTTTTGGAACCCGCATGGACCCAAGATTCTCATAGAAAGCAGTCAAGTTTGGTCAAGGAAAAATCATGGTTTGGGGTTAAATTCAGTATGGGGGCGTGCCAGAGATCTGCAGAGTGGATGACAACATCAACAGCCTGAGGTATCAAGACATTTGTGCTGCCTATTACATTAAAAACCACAGAAGAGGGCAAATTCTTCAGCAGGATAGCGCTCCTTCTCATACTTCAGCCTCCACATCAAAGTTTCTGAAAGCAAAGAAGGTCAAGGTGCTCGAGGATTGGCCAGCCCTGTCACCAGACATGAACATTATTGAGCATGTCTGGGGAAAGATGGAGGAGGCATTGAAGATAAATCCAAAGAATCTTGATGAACTCCTGGTGTCCTGCAAGAATGCTGTCTTTACCATTCCAAACTTTATTAAGTAATTTAAGTCATTGCAGAGATGTATGGATGCAGTCCTCCAAGCTCATGGGAGTCCAACACAATATTAATTATTTTTCCACTGCACCATGACTTTCTATTCTACACTGTACATTTTTTCTGTAAGTGACAAAACTACATACAGTTGAGGTCATAATTATTAACCCCCATGTTTATTTCCCCCCCCCAATTTCTGTTTAACGGAGAGCAGATTTTTTTCAACACATTCCTAAACTTAATAGTTTTAATAACTCATTTCTAATAACTGATTTATTTTATCTTCGCCATGATGACAGTAAATAATATTTTACTATATATTTTTCAAGACACTTATATACAGCTTAAAGTGACATTTAAAGCCTTAACTAGGTTAATTAGGTTGACTAGGCAGGTTAGGGTAATTAGGCAAATTATTGTATAACGATCGGAAAAATACCTTGAAGGGGCTAATATTTTTTACCTTTCTCCAGAAGAAAAAATATTATCAGACATACTGTAAAAATTTCCTTGCTCTGTTAAACATAATTTGGGAAATATTTAAAAAAGAAAAAAAAATTAAAAGGGGGACAAATAATTCTGACTTCAACTGTATATAGTAGCATTGTAGTCTGCATCTAGTTGTTAACCAGTTTATCAACAGACTTATTAAACTTTTGGTCAGTTAAGTGTTACCACATTTATATTCTAGATGTTCAACAGCGTAATAGTAGATATGCAACAAATACTCAAGTTTTCAGTACATTGACACAATGAAGATTTTTGTTGTTGTTGTTGTCTACAAGTAGCAACACAATCTAACTTAAAATGAACTTTATCTATAAAGTTAGGGTTAGGTACAATTTTCATACACTGTAAAAAGTAAAGGTGCTTCAAGTACTCTGTTGAGTACTCAAGGAACTTTAACATGTATTTTAAGTGCCTCAAAGCTCTTTCTCTCAAAAAGGGGTTCCTTGAGGAACCACTGACAGTCTTTGCAGTGCTTGCAGGACCCTTTTGCAGTAACTGGGATCCTACAAGCACTTTTTTGTCAATACTGAGGTTCTGGAGTCACTGTTTCCTTACACTAAGACCTCGAAGCACTTTGAAAGTTATTGGAGGAACTCAATTTTCAAAAAAGAGTTACTGAAAGATCTATGAACTTATATAATGGTTCCTGGTGGATCTCTCCTCTAAAAGCTAGCACTTAAAGGAACCAAAAGATTTTTTTTTTTTTTGTTATAATTAAATAGACAATTGTGGAGACCAGAAAATGAGATGGATGTTAATTTACTTAATATTTACTTAGTTATTTGTGCTTTTAGAATGATATGAAATTTGGTGTTTGTTTTTCTTTTTTGTGTGGCACTCACTGTGAACACAAGAATATCATTGATAAGAGTCTAAATGTTGACTTGATTGCAGTTAGGAGACTGACTGGGAAATTGTGAAAAAATGTGAAAATGTAAAAGTAATTTTGGAGAATAAAATACAAATGAGCCACAACAGAGGAAAAAAGAGACAAAAACATGCACAGGCTTGTACAATTATGAAAATGATAATTATTATAGGGGGCTAATTCAATTTTCTGTCAATTTGTCTGTCATTTAAAACAATAATAATAACAACAACAACTGCTGCAATAATAATATTAACAATAATAATAATAATAAATATTAAGCTATTATTATTGTTGTTATTTTTATAAAAATAGAACTATTATAGCACAGTTCTTCAAAAATCCACTCATGAAAAATATTTAAGATATAACTAAACTTAAGTATATAGGCTATGGGCTCTGGGTTATTAATAAAAAGTATTCCTCCAGTTTGTTTTGATAAACCAACAAAGATAACTTGCTAATGAATGCAGTATTTTGTACATTTTTATTTTTCTAAATTAAATGTTTTTTTTTTCATCTGTTTCTTGGATTAATGGAATGGAATTAATTGTGTTGCCAAAATAAATAAATAAAAATTAACCGGAACTAACAAAATAATATAAACATGACGCGGACGCGCATCATCGTGCACGCGCAGGTCGCAGGAGCGTTTTCAAATAGCGAGTTGTAACGGCTCCTTTCCTCCATTTCATGACGGCTGTCATCTCTAACACACGGAAGGTGAGTAAGTTGGCAAAATAAATATACAAATTAGATACGATTTGCACACAAATATCTACACCTACACGCATCATTATGTCGTGTAACCTGTTTTAGGAACGTCTCGCGAAGCGATTGCTGTTGTATAAGATTGGGTAAACATTATTTTGCGATAATAACAATCGGCTGGATATACATAATCACTCAAATTACACGTCTACCTCACACAAATATAAATAATTTGATGTAAAATATTGATTTATGTCGAAATATTTTATTGTCATTGAACACGAAGCTTCCATGAAAGCCATTGCAAGCGACCGTTCATTTCAAATTAAACAGATAACGTTATACATTCGTACTTATTAGACGGCTTTACCCACAAATATATTTATTTATTTATTGTCTTCCCTTACATAAACAGTGTGTAGCAAGTGTCTTGAGCAGGGTTGCTTATATTATTTTCTAGCCGCGATGCTATCTAATATTCTTTCCTTTTATTGTTTGTGAGTAATATTACGCATTTGTTATTATTTGCGTTTCTTAAACAGTTACCTGTGTGACAAATTGTGTCTAAGTTATGTACTTCAATATATTTTTTATTCATTCACACAAATAATGTACATAAAGCCTGCCTTTTTCCTTCTCAGAACCTCCACATAAACCCTGAAATTGTTCAGTATTCTCTCAAACAGCCGTTTGAGTCACCTCAAATGTAAGTATTTTTTTAAGTAACTAACTGAATTGGAAATAAATGTAAAAATACTTCATTTAACAAACAATATTATTTGATAATCATTATCCAGCTGGGTAACACTGAACTAATGGCATTAAACTTTTAACCTTTTAAGTGTTTAAAATCACTCACTTATTTTCTCATTTGCTTGTTTCTGATGTATCCATATTAGGTGTAAATCATTGTGACAGATATAGACTAGAAATTTAAAGTTTGCTGTATCAAATCCAGGTAGCAGAGGGCCAGGTTAAAACGGTCCGATGCACTTCACTTGCAATGCAGATCATCATTTCTGGACAGCTTTCTACTTACTGCTGTGGACATGAAAGGTTCAGCAGACTTTTTGCTCTGAATGAATGGCTATTAACATGGTGTGAAGAATTTGCTCTTTATTAACAATTGGAATCTTTTCTAGGATCGTCCTAGGCTTGCCCATGCTGATGGGCTGCACCACAGCAGTACTGGAGCTGAATTCCTGTCGGACAACATCTTCAGGATGCTTTGACTAGTTAGTGAAAATCCACATTTTAGTCATGTAGACTTTTGCTCGTCCCACTTTAATCACAGTAATGCATATCTGGCTAACTTCATAGAAACTGTCTGTTCCTCGCATTATTAGATCAAGAATTTAATTTACTATGTGTTCTAGAAAAAAATCTATTAAAAATCAAACCAGAAAAATGGTAAATAAGTCAAAATACTTTTTTTTTTTTTTTTAAGTTCGGTCTTCTAAACGTCAGGCCACTTGCACCTAAAGCAAGTATTGTAAATGAACAGACAACAATCTTAATGCACTAATAATCCTAATCTTAATGTCTTACTGAAACCTGACTAAAGCAAAATAACTACAGTATGTGAACTTGAATTTAATTAAATTACATTTATTATTAGATAAAGCAACATAATGCTTGGGTAATACATTTAAAATTAATAGTTGTTCAATTAAAATAATATTTATAAAGTGTCCACCAAATTAAAGTTTTTTAACAAAGTAGTGAGTTAGTTAATACCACCTCACAAATAAACGTGGTTTAAAGTAAATAAAAATTTTGTCATCATTTACCCACCTCTAATATGTTCCAAACCTGTTTGATTTTCTTTCTTTAGTTGAGTGCAAAACATTATATTTTGATTAAAGCTGAGCATTTTTAACCGTTAAAAATAAATTATAACCAGTATAACAAAAGTATGGATTGTGGTTATAGGTTTTCTGTTTTCAGTTTAACAGATGAAAGAAACTTAAACAGGATTGGAACAAGTGAAGGTTGAGTAAATGATGACAGAATTAAATTTTTTGGGTGAACTGTCCCTTTAAAGTGGAAGTGAAGCACTCAGTCAAGTTTACAGTACATTCATTTGTAAATTGATGTCCAGTTTAGTGAAAATATAATAAACAAACTCGATTAATGTAACCATTATTGAAGAAAAGAGCATGTTTTACAATAGTTTATATTTTTAGAGCTAGGGTGCAGCTATTTTGGAATATCACTGTCTGACGTCACAAGGTTGGTTCCGTTCCCTCAGCTGAACAGATACAGTGGAAGTAATGGACTGAACATGGACACTAGAAAGCCTAATTTAACACAATGCATAAAGTTTTGGATGTGCATCACAGAGCTGGTGCAAATACAAGCATTACATTTACAGTTAAAGTCAGAATTATTGACCCCCCTTTGAATTTTTTTTTTCTTTTTTTAAAATATTTTCCAAATGATGTTTAGCAGAGGAAGGAAATTTTCACAGTATGTCTGATACTATTTTTTCTTCTGGAGAAAGTTTTATTTCAGCTAGAATAAAAGCTGTTTTTAATTTTTTTTAAAAGCCATTTTAAGGTCAAAATTATTAGCCCTTTTAAGTTATATTTTTTGATAGTTTACAGAACAAACCATCGTTATACAGTAACTTGCCTAATTACCCTAACCTGCCTAGTTAACCTAATTAACCTAGTTAAGCCTTTAAATGTCACTTTAAGCTGAATACTAGTGTTCTGAAAAATATCTAGTAAAATATTATTTACTCTCATCATGGCAAAGATAAAATAAAACAGTTATTAGAAATGAGTTACTAAAACTATTATGTTTAGAAATGTGTTAAAAAAAATTGGAAATTAGGGTAAAAAATAAACAAGGGTGCTAATAATTCAATGGAGCTAATAATTCTGACTTCAACTGTATGTCCGAAACATAAAAATACATTTTTAAATTTTTCTTTTATTATCGATCAGTTGATGTGCTTTGGTCCACTCTCTGTTTTACGATGCCTGACTGCCCTCAATGTCTTTAACAAGATCTGGTACCTGACGTAATGGAGGCGGGTACTTTCACTTTTCACTATATAGCCCCTCACTTCTGTTCATGTTCAAACCAAACTAAGATCGGTGCCGTTTTTCACATCACAGGTTTTTTCGTGCTTCATATTTAATGTTGAAAGATTATTGTAATCGTTGCATTAGTCTGAATGTAAATCACCGTGCCAGGCAGCGCTGCACCAGTGTGAGAGAGTAGACCAAAGCACATCAAATGAACAGTATTTAAAAAAAAAAAAGAAAAATAGTAAACATTTTTTAAAAATTAGATTTTAAAACACAAGTGTGTTCCTTGTATTTGTACCAGCTCTGCGATGCATGTCCACAACTTCACGCATTGTGTTAAATTAGGCTTTTCAGTCTTCATGTTCAGTCCATTATTTCCACAATATCACTTCAGTTGAGGGAACGGAACCAACCCCGTGACGTCAGACACAGCGACATTCCAAAATAGCTGCACCGTAGCTCTAAAAACTACAGTAAAACATGGCATTTTCTTCAAAATGGTTACATTAATCGAGTTTGTAATATATATTTTCATTAAAGTAGAAAACAATTCGCAAAATAACGTAAACTTGACAGACTGCTTTACTTTCATTTATATATTTTAAAAAACAAGACCAACTTTATATTAAGGCACCTTAACCACAGTACTTAAAGTTAAATTAATAATATGGTACAATGCACTTATTAAGTACTGTATATACATGTTTTTACATTGTATTATTGTAAAAACTTATTGTTGAGCCCTGTAATATTAATTTCTGTATTTCAAAGGCCACTTAAATTGTCCAAAAACAATATTTGACCTTCATGCATAGTTGATTTAAATTTTTAACTCATTTAATTTTCTCTTTATTTAATGTGTTTTTAATCAACTAATGGTTAATTAAAAAAAAAAGCTAATAACTACAACCTGAATAAAATAACTATCGCAAATGCACTACACTCAAAATTATAGTGCATTATCTGTGTGAATGAGTGGGAAAATATGTGGGGTGCACTAAGGAGGGAGTGGTTTCAGACAGCTTTTGTGTTGTCTTATTTCTGCTTGTGCTCAGATATTTGAGAGGTTTACATTCTATGGATTTTGCCTTTATTGATGTATACGGGCACTCTGCAAGCAGTGAAAAAAAATCCTTTTATATAAATTAAGACAATTCCTAACTTTATTGATGTTTCCTTTTGTTATTCAGAAATGTTCTGCATATCTTTTGTGTATATGTCTTGATAAGTAAAAAAAAATGGCTCTGGGAATATTGTGAATTTCTTTTGTTTTCATAACTTCTCAGGTTAACTACTTTTTAATTTACTTTTATAGGGACACCTTCAATGTGAAGCAGTGGACAGCTAAAGATGTTGCTGACTGTTATTGCTAGACATTATTTAAATTTGATTATTTGCATTAAAATGTATATTACATTATTAATCATATTATGTGAATGTAATTGTGATGTATATTGATTAATAAAAGTAATTATTTAAGAAAAATGCAATTGTATTTTTTAAAAATCTACAAACATGTATAGATAAAGATAGATAGATAGATAGATAGATAGATAGATAGATAGATAGATAGATAGATAGATAGATGTCTATTGAATTTGTGATTAAACATGTTTGCACAAACCATAAATTAAGAGAGATAGGAAAAACAAGCATTAAAAAATAAAATGGTGCTTCAAAGCACTCAAGGTGGTTCCTGGTCATTCTTAATAAGAGGGTTCCTCAGAGAACTGCTCCTTTTGAAATAGTGCCTAGAGGTTCTTTAGAGGGTTCCGCCGGCGTGGCAATTTGAAGAACCCCAAAAAGTGCCTCCATGAACCTTTCATTTTTACAGTGTTAATAAGAGGGTTCTTCCAGGAACCCTTGAAGTTCCTCAAAGAACTGCCCTTTTTTGAAATGGTGCCTAGAGGTTCTTTAGAGGGTTCCGCCGGTGTGGCAATGTGAAAAACCCCAAAAAGTGCCTCCAGGAACCTTTAATTTTTACAGTGTACATGTATTTGAAAGAGTGTTCTATGAACAAAAAATACTATTAAATAATATCAATTATTACTGGTTTCCAGCTTTCTTCAACATATCTTTTTTGTGTTCAACAGAAGAAAGAAACTCAAACAGGTTTTGAACAAGTGAAGGGTTGAGTAAATAATGACGAAATATTCCGTTTTTTCTGAACTATCCCTTTAAATGAAGCATTATTAAATATGCATTATTACATTTGTAGCTGGAAATACAAAGTCTTGTATTCTTCTTTCAGTATGTACTGTATTAAGATACAGTAAACTGTCTCAGACACTTACTGTATAAAGTGACAGACTCCAGGATCTGAACTTCTCGCCTCCACTTGACCAGTCATTCAGCAGAGGTCTTCAAGCAATTATGTCCAGTTCAAACCTCAGGCAGTGGAACCTGCAATGACTTCAAAAAGGTAGGAATTACTTCAATGGTGTAACACTGACTGGCAATTTCATTTTCATTCAAAGGAAAGCATGAAAGCTCCTTAAAGAAAAACACTCATTCAAAGGTTTACTGGAACACATCTGTATTCTGTGTCAAAATCACAAGACAGTTTGACAAAATAAAAAGAAATACCCACCAATGTGCACTTGCCAGCTGAAAAGAAAGTTGGCGCAGAACCTCAAATCCTCAAAGCAGTCTCAACACCCGATGCTTTGAAAATTCCTGCAAAGAAGAATAAAAAATACATTTATCATTTGGAATCTTGAGCATAGCAAGCTGAGAAACAAACATTAGCTGTTTATACACATCGTTTTGCATAAGCTTTAGATTATAAGATGTTTACTCAAAGGGGCTCATCTGAACACATGCAATAAATTCTGGATGCCATGCAAATGCTATCATGCATGAATACTTCATGAATGATATATCTGGGGCTGTCATGTTTTTTGCTTTTCTACATGCATACGCTGATACTGATAAGTGATTCGGCTTAACAATGTCTCTTTAATGCAACAGATGCAACGCAGCAATAAATTTTCCCACAAGGCCAGCAGCGGGTGTGGAGAAGCCGAGGGAGGAGATGAAGGAGTCAAGGATGAGAGAACAGTTGCCGTTTTATTCTCATCTTTCATGATTGCAGAGAGACAACTTTGATACTTCAGTCAAGGTGCAGACTTTATGTCCTGGTCTGTGTCCTCATATAACATAACAGTTCACTACTGTTCACAGTAGTTTTATCTTCCAATAGGATGAAAACAATCCATTTACTAACCACCTGATTCATAAAGCACAGTTTGGCAGGTAACAAATGAGTATCCAAAATCTATACTAAAGTACTTTTTACTCAAGTAAAAGTACTTTACTCGAGTAAAAAAGTACCTGATGAAAAAATTACTCAAGTAAATAGTTACTAGTTACTTTTGTTATATATATATATATATATATATATATATATATATATATATATATATATATATATATATATATATATATATATATATATTCACCTGTACCACATGTCTTTGAACTGTGGGGAAACCGGAGCACCCGGAGGAAACCCACGCGAACGCAGGGAGAACATGCAAATTCCACACAGCAACGCCAACTGAGCCGAGGCTCGAACCAGCAACCTTCTTGCTGTGAGGCGACAGCACTACCTACTGCGCCACTGTGTCGAATTTGGCTTTTTAAATAATAATTTGACTTTTTGAAAGAGCTTCACAATTTTTTAGCCTCTCTTGTAAAAAAACTACATTTGAATTGATTGGAAATTCGTGGATAACAAAAATAGACAAATTAGTTTTAAAATTAATTTTCATTTAGGATTTTGCTTGGTCTTAAAGCCTTTTTCAATGGATTAATTTCACTATTTATGATGGCATAGCAGTCAATATAAGACAAATGAGCTCATGTATGGGACAAATTCTGAACCTTTGTCATCGAGGGATGGGTCTTTCGAACCACCCTGGCTACGGTCCTGCATAGTTACCATTTATAAGGTTCAAATTGGGATAATTTTGACACTTACCACTACTTTTTTCAGGTTGGAGCTGGAATTCATGTATATGCTGCGATGTCTGTTCAATGTACAGCGTGCATCGCATTATCAATCTATTCTTCTTGACATCTTGGGAGTGAAAACAGACTGAACTTGAGGCCGGGTGACCTGGTCCGATAAACTTACTGCACTGACAGACATGACCGTCCTTCTCGGAACCGCAGATGGCCATAAACTCGCACGTCTCCCTCGACTTCAGCCATCATTCACGGGGGCGCGCGCTCTAACCGAAAGCAGGAGACGCGTCTCTATAACAACCTGTCGCGACACAACCTCTCCAATGCGGCGCCTCGCGATATTTGCAAACAAACGCCGCCAAATGTAGCGAAGTAAGAGTACTGATTTTTCTCTAATAATTTGCTAGAGTGAAAGTACACATATTTAAATGTACTCAAAAAGTACACGCTACCCAACAATTTTACTTAAGTATATGTAACGAAGTAAATGTAATTCGTTACTACCCAACTCTGAATCAGTTTAAGTTGTAAATCTTAGATGTTGATTTCACAATATTACTATTTTACTGTATTTTGATCAGATAATTACAGCCTCAGTGAACACAAGCCACTTAAAAAGATTTAAAAACTTCCCTTAAAGGGCACCTATGATAAAAACCATCTTTTGTAAGCTGTTTGGATGGAACTGTGTATAGTGTGTCCACAGTCATATTGGAGTGATATAAAGACATTAAGTCTCTTTTTTTATTTTTCTGATGTTAAAAAAGGATCCAAATCCCTCCCATGAGAATGGGGGGCGGGGAGAACTAGCATTAAAGGCACAGGCAAAAAAAAAAAAAAAAAAAAAAAGACTACAAGATGTTCAGAGCTGAAAATAACAAATTTCTGAAAGGTATAATAAATAATCTGATGGGTGAAACTTTACAGACACATTCTGAAGACACAAACGACTTTTCTTAAATGTTGAAAAAAGAAGTAAGGTTTAATTTCACTGCATGAAAGTGTACATATAATAAAGTATAAAAATTTATATAAAATATATAAATAAAGGCTTCATCATCATCATCATCAAACAACGCCGAGGGGGAAAAACAGAAACAAATACAGACTAGACTAGACTAGACTAGACTTGACTTAGCTTAATTCAATGTGGCTTGGTTTGGAATAAGAGTGTGACACACACACACACACACACACACACACACACGAAGGACGACAACGACAATGGACCAGCACAGGACAGAGCACACTGGGAGACTAAACAGGGAAAGCAAACCAGTAAACTGACAAGCGGGCAGATGAACGTAACAATAAATAATAGGATAACAAGGAGGGTGGGACAAGACGAAAGAAGACAGGAGAGCACATGGTTCAAAACCACATAACAAGCCATGTGCTCACATAAAGACAGGACTAGAACACATAGCCAATGAGAGAACTCATTAAACCACATGTTCACATGAAACAACACTAAAGCACACAGCGTATGTAAACATGAATCACATGCTCAAACAACACCAACACAAACTGGGGTCCGTTCTTTGTACGTGGATTACTCAATTAGCTGGATTTGGTAAGAATTTGGTAATTGACGATTTGACACGATCCAGAATTGTTTCGTTCTTCAAAACTCATCCAAGAGTTGTTGTCATAGCATATCGGTAGCTCAAACCTGCTCGGGACCAGGCTAATTTCATTTAAACAGGATTCCATCAGGTCAGTTCAAGCAAAGGTAATACTGAAAGTAGAGCTGCACAGTTAATCGAAAAAAGATCGTGATCTCAATTCGACCCCCTAGACGATCTTAATCCAGCATTTCTACGATTCTGTCAATCATATTTTCAAGTTCAGGAGAGAAGCAAAGGCAGCTGCACGAGTCTTTTCATTGTTTCACATACGTTGCTCAGCGACATGGACACCTCCAAATGATGTTGAAAGAGTCACATACTGTATTTATAAGGTATAATTTACCCTAAAATGTCATTTTTGTCATCATATAATGCTGTATTCGCAGCCAGGAAATCACACGTGATGTGAGCTGCTGACCGTGAGCTGTTATCAAAGAGAGGGCGGGCGCGCGCCCTACTTAATAATAGACGTGCGCGAGTCTACTTTAGTGAACAGAACCTGCATAGGCTGTGAAAAACAGGTAATAAAGTTGTAAATAATATTCAGTTTGAGGCACAGAGTGATCGTTTGAGAGCCGCACACGAAGTATGAACAACACTTAGCAGTGGAAATGATACAGAAAGCGTGCACATCATTTAAATGATCATATCGCATTTTAGAGTTGTGATTACAACCAGCATTTTATGTTTTTTCTTTCATAGCAAACAGTTGTGCATGAAAACAATTGTTTGCAGTGTCAGTATAGCTACTCTAGCCTTGAATATAATGTAAGAGGGAATCTGATAATGACAAATGTCTCATTTTACCATTGAACAAATGGTCTAATAATGTTGTCAATGACAGATTGCAAGCATATATTTCAAACATAATAATTCAACATCAAAATTATTATAAGTGGAATAGAAGTAGTTATAGAAACCTACGCATAATATAATTATTATTGTTTTACCATATGTTTGAGAAAAAAACAATAATAGGTGACTCATATTAACCTTTATTTTACATCTACAGAATCGTGAGAAAATCGTGATCTTTATTTTAAGCAAAAAAAAAAAAACGCGATTCTCATTTTAGCCAGAGTCGTGCAGCTCTAACTGAAAGCATGTACCAAATGCTGATATTTTCTTCCAGTAGTTACATACACTTGGGAAAATAGTAAAATAATAAAAAAAAAAATTATATATACATCTATAATTTAGAATAATTAATACTATTTTACATTAAATAATTAATAATATTTACGTTTATATACATATAGTATTTTAATATTTTCAGTATTTTATTATTTTATTTAAATATATAAATAAAACGTATGCAATCTGCACTCCGAAAAAAAAGTACAAAAACGGGGTGGTTCTCCCCAAGTGGATCAAACAGAACATTTTAAGAGTTCACACTTAGATATTGTTTGACAACTGTTAGCAAGTTTGGCATGCTGTCCCGGGAGAGAACCCTGAGCTCGGAGATAGGTGAGCCCAGGGCTCCCGCCTGGTCCATAGAGCATATGAGGGGAGTACGAGATCAGGTGGTTCTCGAGAGCTCCCCGTGGTAAAAAAAAAAAAAAAAAAGGGGTGGATGGGGGGTTTCTTCGGAAAACGAAGATAAGAGAGTAGTTCTAGCTAGGCTACTTATAGTGAGTTGGGGTTAATCTGATTGGCTAACTAGTGAATGTAGATGAGTGGCCAGCTGCAGTCAATCATATCACGTGCTCCTCTCGAAATTAGTTTGAAAACTTCACTTATTAATGTGGACTTTTTTAGATACAAACGGGTACTATTTTAAGGTACCAACCCAGCTTTAGTACATGTTCCGTATGATAATAGATATGCACAATATTCAACTGTTTTTGTTTGTTTGTTTTTTATAAAGGAATCATAATTTATGCAGTCATGCATATGTTTTGACAGCTAATATGACGGTGATTTGATGCTGACACCTTTACCAATATCAAAATGCTTTTTGTTGCAAAATTAATTTAAATTCCTTATGCCGATTATGAAATTTGCATAGGCCTAGGCTACTATTATGAAGAAAATCTAAATACATGTAAAACTAAATAAATTCCTAAATACTAAGCTTGCAGCCCACAACAAATGTGTAAAGTTATTGCGTACCATGTTTAACAAACTGTTCACTACGAAATTTATGTAATTTTGCTCACATGGATAATTGAATAGTAATCAGATGATGTCATTACGCTGCTGTGCCATCAGCCAATCGTTGCATTGCTGATCATTGATTTCGGGGATCGATAGATCTGTCCTTCCCAACGCACGCAGCGATCTCAGATCAGTTCATCCAGACATTTTAATCTCATTCACATTTTAATCTGTCAAATCATCTTAGATCATTTAAGCGAAGTACGAAGAACGGACCCCTGAACGCAAGACAAGAGTACACGATAAATAAAAACAGCTACTGTGCACTCACACGTGCTTATATACTGTATATTGTTGTGGTGTGTCAGTGTTGTTGTGGTCACATGGTTTATTACTACGCCGATCAGCTGTTCTGATCAGCCACCCAGCTGTGACTAATTACCACGGCTATATCTGAGTGGCAGTCCTTTGTTATGCTGCGTTCACACCAGATGCGGCATGAACATTTTGAGTTTACTCGCTTCATTTGCGTGTCAAATTCACTTTGCAATAGATGCAGATTCAAGTCATGCACAGGGCTTCTGTCTGCCCGGTGCTTCATTGCTAAATGGCTAACATGGATTGTATTGAGAGATTAGCTGTGCTTTATGTGCTTTCGGAAGGGTGAAAAACAGCGTAGATTCGTTAGGCGCCTTGTCTAACTCCACTAGATCCTTTTAGAGGTGCACCCAGCTCTGTGAGTTCAATAACTGCTCCAGAAAATATACCTGGATGATGGAGGCTTTCAGCGGTACTTCTGACTGTGCCGAGCCCAGTTTAATGAGCTGTTGTCCAGTGTCGGCACGAGGATTTCCCCTTGGAACACCAACAACAGGCACTACGTCATAATCACTCCCCTACAAGAGCAAGCTCCTGATTTCTTAATGCAAAATCCACTGAATGTCCACTGAAGTTCAGATTTTCCAATTCGAGCGATTTGCGCAAAACGCACGATATATGCTGCTTCATTTGGGCCACCTAATTCACGCGAAACACACTGCAGGATGTCTATTCGTGTCCTTGGTTGACTTATCGTGTAAATCACTCGCACGTGACGCTTCATGCACATCTGGTGTGAACGTAGCATTCCTTTTGCAGTTCTTTATTGTTTGTTCATGTTACTATGTTTCTTGTCAGGACTCTCTGTGATCTTTCTCTGGATTTCTGGACTGTTTGCCTAGTTATCGGCTGACCTCTGGACGCTTTGGGCTTATGTTTTGCCACGTCTTCAATTCTTGTTTACACTGTTTTGGACTTTTTTGCTCTATTATTGTTGACCACCGGTCAATAAAAACACTAGCATCTTGGATTCATCTGAGTTGTATTATTATTTTGTGAGCGTGACAATAACATTAGTCTTATTTTGAATCTGCCACTTTGCTGATGCATAGGTATTTTTAGCCCCGCCCTCTTTTGAAAAGAGCTCAATCTCATTTGAATTTAAAGCAACAGTCACCTGCATTTGAATCAAAGCTTAAAAGAGGCAGTATCAAAATGTTGCCAAAAAATATTTGCGTAGGGTATTTTGAGCTGAAACTTCCCATACACATCGAAAGAAAAATGGGCACAATAGGTCCCCTTTAAAGTTAACTACTATTTCAACTACTGTTAACATTTATTTACAATCATTTTTAAAATGGTACCTATTTTCCATTTATTTGTAGGGTACTTTCAACATTTCAGTGTCTCATTTATCTCTGTAATTTTGTCTTTATTTCTGTAAATATTTCTTCGAAGAACTATTATGTTCAAGCTAGCACTGAGGTTTGTCACATATGAAAGTAAACCATATAAACACTACACCTCATTTTTGAAAAGAGATTGTCAAGAGCAGGAAAGCACTCAATTCACCTGTGATGTGCTTTTGCTTGATTTTAAGTGCTTTTTTCCAAGAGCGTGACACACAAACAAGTTTTTTTTTTCCAGTTGTCATCAACCCTTTACCTCCCAGTGAAAACCATTTCCAATAACACACAATGCAAGTATAATTAAGTTGTATTTCATTCAATAAGCCAATTAACCCAAGCCAAATGTTGCTCTAAGTATTTCAGCAAAAGTTATAACCCCGTCACATTTTGTATTAGCTAGTCACTCATAGCCGTCCTTGGTCTATATTGCTAGGCTGCGACCCTCCGTCTTTGTGTGGATGTTTGCTTTTGTTAGCACCAAAATTAAGAAGATCCACAGCCTTTAATTCAAATTCAATGTAAAATTTCAAAAAGAGACACTTTTTTTACTGACTCAGCTTTTGCTACTTCTTCCCGCATTTAGATATCACCTAAAGAACGTGTGTTACTTTTGAAATGATTGTGTATTTGTCAGATTAGGTCAGAAAGTTATAACTTGCTATTCTGTACTTTTTTAAATGTTTAGGCGAATGATCACCTCGACTAAAGAGATAGAAGAGGAAAGTCGTCTACTATAGCATTCACTCCCTCATGGACAAGCATGCATTAGGGTGCAAAGGTTTTTTCCTCAAAAACATCAAGAGCCTTCACTTCTTTGGTTCGTTTTTTTTTACAGCTATTCAAATCAAGGTTTTCTGTGGTAAAGAGTTTTCTTTCATTAGCAACGCCTGTTGGCTTCTGTACAATTCATCGACCTTCATTCTGAGAGCAAATTACATTTTATAGTTAAAAAAAAGTGTCAAAGCACTTGATTTTGTTTAGTTTTTCAGTTTTATATATTCATTCATTCATTTTCTTGTCGGTTTAGTCCATTTATTAATCTAGGGTCGCCACATCGGAATGAACCCCCAACTTATCCAGCATTTGTTTTACGCATCGGATGCCCTTCCAGCCGCAACCCATCTCTGGGAAACATCCACACACGCTCATTCACACTCATACACTACGGCCAATTTAGCCTACCCAATTTACCTGTACTACATGTCTTTGGACTGTGGGGGAAACCGGAGCACCCGGAAGAAACCCACGCGAACGCAGGGAGAACATGCAAACTCCACACAGAAATGCCAACTGACCCAGCCGAGACTCGAACCAGCGACCTTCTTCTTCACTACCTACTGCCCCAGTTATATAATATATATATATATATATATATATATATTATATATATATATATATATATATATATATATATATATATACATACAGTAAACAGTACACAGTATAACTTTGACACACACAAATTGTGGAGACATTACATAGGATTACATTGTTTTTATACTGTACAAACTGTATTTTCTATTGCCCTAACCCACCCTACCCTAAAAAAGGAAAACAAATTTGACATTCAAAATATAAAATTACATTATAGATATACTTTCATAACCATGTTTTTAAAACCAAAGTTATTATATTTAAACATGACAAAAATAAATAAATAAATTAATTAATTAATTAATAAAAAGCAACACAACTTTTTTTGTTAATCGAAATTGTGTAAACTGAAACCTCTATATTTGCACAACTTTAAATTATTTCAGCAAGTTGCCCATATAAATAATTCATTTTCAGATTTATTTCCATTTAGCTTAAATAAACACATTATAATAATTAAATAAAAACGATTACTCAAACTGTTTATTGATATTTAATAAAACCGACAAAAACGCACCAAAACAAAGTATGTTTAAAATAAGACTGAAAAAAAAATCTAAAAGCAAAAATGAATCAAGCTATTAATAAAATGATGATAGTTGCTTCATTACAATTGCACAGGTTATAACCAACCAAAATACTTTATTTTGTCAATTTTACTTTAGTTGCATTGTCACTTTTCAGAAAATAAAAAAATATAGCTATTTAAACACTATATATATAGATATATATATATATATATATATATATAGATACATAAATATATATATATATATAGATATATAGATATGTATGTATGTGTATATATATATATATATCTATCTATCTATCTATCTATCTATCTATCTATCTATCTATCTATCTATCTATCTATCTATCTATCTATCTATATATATATATATATATATATATATATATATATATATATATGTGTGTGTGTTTAAATAGTTATATTTTATATATTTGAGCTATTTCACACGAGTAGCAATGCGATGTGGCTATATATTGGCACTGATGGGAGGCGTGTGTTGGCAGAAACCGTTGCTCATTCTCTAATCGCTCAATAAGTTGCTCATCACTTTAGAACTAGTATTTGAATGATTCTATAGTGTAATGTCTAAAGTGATGACAAAACTGCGGATTTTGTTCACATTTTAAGATTATGAGGCTGAACTGCATGAAATGCCATCAGTCTACAGAGATTTTCCAGTATTTCTTTGTTGCAATCAGGAGTTTACAATATTACTATAGTATAAAAACAGCACTACAACATCCAAAAGAGAGAGATCGACTTAGAAAGTCATTTAACTGTTTAATAATGATTTGATCAGCTGTAGTTGGTGTCTATCACAATCTTGTGGATGAACATCATCAACCGTCTTTTCTCAAAGAGGATGGCTGCGGATGTGCTGTCTCTCAGAAAATATAAATATTTTAAAAAGGCACTATCCTTATAAATAAACTGCATAGTTGCAATCTAAACAACTACATTCTTGACTAAAAAAAGCCTCAAAAGTACATTATGTTGTACAACAGCAAGAATATTTCTCAAATTGTAGTGTCCTCTGCTTGTCGCTGTATGTGGAGTAATACACATGGGAGAAGGGTGAAGAGGCTGGACGAGTGCTGTTATTTGCAGAATATTGGATGGCTACCAGCCAATCAGATTCAAGAACCAGACAGATCTGCTGTTTATATATATATATATATATATATATATGTATATATATATATATATATATATATATATATATATATATATATATATATATATATATATATATATATATATATATATATATATATATATATAAATTGATACTACCAAACCATTACTTTGTCCAACAGACATATTTAACTAATGGTATAAAATAGTTCTACTGTCTATAGAGAAGCAGTGGTAATACTCATGTGATGGATTTTTGAGGACAGAATACACTCAAATTACTCTAATTTAACAGGTTTTCTTCAATACATCCCTTCTGACAACTTCCCATGTGCCAACAAGCACCGCTCTCCTCCATAATATGATATTTAAATCTCCTTTTGTAGAATCTCATCAAATTACTGTTTAATTCCTAACTCTATTATTTTTCTGGAGGCTGTGTATTTATATATGTCCCTGTATGTGAACAAAATGATTTATACTGATCATTTCATTCTAATAAACCCTATTCCTCTCTGAATACAGGGTGGATCGCTCTCGAAAGCATGGTGGAGGAAAAACTGTCTTATTAGTGCAGTTCATTAAAATCATTAATAGTCATGAAACGAGAGTCACCAGAGTCCAAAAGGCTTAATGCCCTATCCATATTAATTAGGCACCAACAAATCCGAACTGAAAAAGAAAAGGACAGAGAGATTTGATGGGGGATGGGAAAAGAAAAAAGAGGAGAGAAGCGGCACTGACAGCACATGGATTACGCCGCGCTAACACACCTCCCTTGCCGGACGTCACCCCGTCTCCCCCACTCCGATTAAAATTCAGTTTAATTAAAATTGATTATATTAAGGGACTCATGTGCTTAATTAACTGCAGTCCGTTCTGCTGGAACTGACAGAAGCGTTGTAGTACACCTGAGCGTGGAAAGGTGAGGGCATAAGGAGGACGGCATGTGAGGACTTCTGATTTGTGTTGGCATCTGACCGTAGACACATCTCGACTGCGTTCTCCTTTGCTATGTGAATATTTTCTCAGTAAATAAACAAAAGTTATATTTTATTCAAAGCACAAAAAAAACTTCACAGGTATCAAACTTAGGCCATGTCCACATGTAACATTTTTAAAGGCTAAATGGAGTTTTCCGGCTTTTTTTTTAAAGAGATGTTGTTGGCAAGATGGTGGAAATACTTACCAGAGAATGTTTTCACCAAATGTTTTCATGCGTTTTCTACAAATTTCTTTACAAACCAATTTACCTGATATATTATTATATTCATTTATTTAGCAACTTCACCATGGAACTCCACTCACTGACTTCTTCATCCATTTTGTCATGACAGCCTACTTTGCGTCACCCCATATGGTTGCAAATAACAGTACAATGGCGAGCGCGTCAAGTGTTAAGGCCTTTGCAACTTGCGGCTGTGCGTTAATAACTGTGATGGTTGGGTTTAGGGTTGGAGAAGGTGTAGACGTTAATAACTGTGATGGTGACAATAAAATAACGGTGACAATAAAAGTGATTTGATTTGATTTGGTTGGATTTGGGGTTGTGGTAGGTGTAGAGCACCAATCTCGTTCCTGGAGGTACAGTGCCCTACAGGGTTTAGCTCCAACTTCAACACACCTGCCTGAGTGTTTCAAGTTATACATAGAAAGATCTTGATTAGTTTGTTCAGGTGTGTTTGATTAGGGTTGGAGCTAAAATCTGCAGGGAAACCGGCCATCCAGGAACAAGTTTGGTGATCCCTGGTGTAGACAATAATAACTATGATGATTGGGTTAAGGTTTGGGGTAGGTGTAGACGGTAAAAACTATGCTGATTGGGTTTAGGTTTGGGAAGGTGTAGACGTTAATAACTGATGGTTGGGTTTAGGGTTGTGGTGGGTGTAGACGTTAATAATGATGATGGTTGGGTTTATGGTTGTGGTGGGTGTAGACGTTAATAATGATGATGGTTGAGTTTAGGGTTGTGGTGGGTGTAGACGTTAATAACTGATGGTTGGGTTTAGGGTTGTGGTGGGTGTAGACGTTAATAATGATGATGATTGGGTTTAGGTTTGGGGAAGGTGTAGACGTTAATAATGATGATGGTTGGGTTTAGGGTTGTGGTGGGTGTAGACGTTAATAACTGATGGTTGGGTTTAGGGTTGTGGTGGGTGTAGACGTTAATAATGATGATGATTGGGTTTAGGTTTGGGGAAGGTGTAGACGTTAATAATGATGATGGTTGGGTTTTGGTTGTGGTGGGTTGTAGACATTAATAATGATGGTTGGGTTTAGGGTTGTGGTAGGTGTAGACGTTAATAATGATGATGATTGGGTTTAGGTTTGGGGAAGGTGTAGACGTTAATAATGATGATGGTTGGGTTTAGGGTTGCTGTAGTTATAAAAGTTAATAACTGTGATGGTTGGGTTTAGGTGTGGAGTAGATGTAGACGTTAATAACTGATGGGTACAGCACCATCTTGTCAACAGCCTAGTTGACATGTGGGTCTCCATAACTTCAAGTTATGCCCTTTCATGTTACACCCCTGGTCTTGCAGTCTGCAGGCCGGACCCTACACTGTAAGGGGCACACCAAACCAAGGATACTGGGTTCACACTAAACGGGGAATTAAGTTTTTTGCAAGTAAATTGCATACAAATCAATGTTAATGTGAAAAGAAAGGTGGATTACCGTCCTGTGGGTGAATGACACGAAATATGCAATGGTTAGCCGCTATAATGTGCAGAATTTTGCCTCATTCGCGTCCTCACGGTGGTTGTAGACCCAGCCGTGTTGGCCAATCAGAGAAAAAAAAACAATGCACTCACTGATTGTCGTGAGGCGGAAACTGTGGTTGTAGTGTCTACAAGACCACATTGTACACAGAGTTGTGGAACAATCATCACCCTGGCTGGAGTTTTTAGAAAGTTTTAGTTTCAGTCACCTGACACTGTGTTTCGTGTGGGACAAACAACCAAACTGCACAGCAAAAAGTGCGGTTTTGAAAATACTCATGTTGTTGTGGGACAGGGCCCAAGTTGATCCAATAGTATCTGGATGCAGCCTTGATGATGCAAGCTGAGAGGGCATTTCTCAGTGATGCAATGTCAGACACAATGCACTTAATGGAGCGTAGTGACGTCACTGTGAGGGGTAGGGTTGAGGGTGGGGTAGGTGAGCGCATTAAAAAGCATTGGATGCAGCTCAGATTGCACTGCACCAGGTCTACATCCAGACCCCTCTCAGTTGATCTACAGTTTGCTCAGAGATAACAACAACCATACCAAATCAATAAAGTCATTTTTTTCTCCAATTCTTTTGAGCAGATAATTTGACCACTTTACATTTATAAATGCATTGAGTTGCTGCATGTAATTGACTGATTAGACATTTGCATTAAGCTCTTCACAGGTGTACCTAATAAAGTGGCCACTGAGTGAACACAGAAAAGCTAAATATTATTGTGGTTCCTCCACTGAAATCTTATGCCGCGGTCACACTAGAGTTTGAGCATTTGAAATTCTGTCTTATGGCGCTGCGAAGAGGGGCGGATTAAACAAAATAATTATTTCACCAAGTTTAAACTTTGCAATGCATATGAACTGCGAACTTGTCGCATGAGCTTGCATTTCCAGTCTGTCACATTCACATGCATATGAATGGATGTCCATGGGGCAAAAAGTGCAGTTGTGATCGCAGCTTCAATCTCAGTCCCTACTTACTTTGTCATTTATGCACTTCATGGTCAAACCTACTACAAACTAATTCCAATTTAGGAAAAATACAGGTCAGTTCTCCCTGCGTTCGCGTGGGTTTCTTCCCAGGTGCTCTGGTTTCCCCCGCAATCCAAAGGACGTGGTACAGGTGAATTGGGTAGGCTAAATTGTCCGTAGCGTATGAGTGTGAATGAGTGTGTAGGATGTTTCCCAGAGATGGGTTTGCAGCTAGAAGGGCATCCGCTGCGTAAAAAATGTGCTGGATAAGTTGGCGATTCATTCCGCTGTGGCGACCACAGATTAATAAAAGGACTAAGCCGAAAAGAAAATGAATGAATGAATGAAAAATATAGGTAGTGATGACAAGCATTCAGTCCAGAATTACTACACATACAGTGATATGTACAAAATCAACCAAGCATGTCAAATGAAAGTCACGAATTACATATACACTTTTTGATAGTCTACTTGTGTCCACATATGCACTCTTCCCTTCTGTGTTGTGTCTTTCTACTTTGGTAAAACCAAACACAACACAATTAGTCAATGGTAATATTTTTAAGCAAATTATGCAGCAATAAAAAGCCCAAAACAGCCTTTAAATTAGAAATGGCAAAGATACAAAGAGAATGCTGTGATTAAAAACAACATCTTTATGAGCAAAAACAAAGCACAGTGTCTCTGTTAATAGAGCTTACAATTGGCAGGGATATTTTGTCTTTGGTTGCAAGATTCTTTAGTCAACAATGGCAGTAACCACACCTTGTTAAACTGTTGGTATTTATGTTCTCATTTACAACCAGCACAGTTGATGTGGTTATACGAAATGTTAATAGTCAATTTTTTTCTTGTGAATTGTGTTTCACACATAAAGAACTCACTCCTGCATTTGTGAGCTGTTGTAAATTTAAAATGTAGAAAAAATGTGTCAGCTCCAACGAAGCAAAGTTTAAGTAAAAGATTGTTGCAATACTCTGTATGGATAACTCTGATTATAACTAAACATGATTTTTCAACACTAAAGCAGAGGTTTTCATGGGGTGACATGGTGGCTGCAGTGGATAGCGCTGTCGCCTTATAGGGTCAGTTGGCATTTCTGTGTGGAGTTTGCATGTTCTCTCAGTGTTCGAGTGGTTTCCTCCAGGTGCTCCGGTTTCCCCCCCAGTCCAAAGACATGCGGTATAGGTGAATTGAATAAACTAAATTGGCCATAGTGCATGTTTGTGAATAAGTGTGGATGGATGTTTCCCAGTACTGGGATGCAGCTGGAAGGGCATCCGCTGTGTAAAACATTTGCTGGATAAGTTGGCGGTTCATTCCACTGTGGTGACCCCTGATTAATAAAGGGACTAAACCAAAAAGAAATGAACGAATTAATTAATCAATCAATCAATTATTTTATTCCAACTTTGATTAATAATTACAGCAGTGTTGGCATGATCTTGTGTTCAAAGTTTGATCTTGTTTGTTTTAAAAGATGTGTCCGTATAATTTACTGTGATTCTTGGTTGTTGTGACTGTGTTGTCTTTTATTGTGTTTACAGTACATGACTCGAAAACCTAATACGAATTTCTCTCACTAGTTGACAGGACAATAAGGTTTTTTTTTAATTTATTTTTATTTATTTAATTGTAACCGAACTACGGAGGAAATGTGGATAGTGTGGTGATGCAATGACGTTGATCAAATTATGTGCTATAATGTAAAACAGGATCATGAAAGGAACATTCAAAAAGCAACTCATGTAAACACCTTAATCATATTATTGTCTTATTCAGATTAAGGCAAATTATTGGTTACTGATGTCCATGTAAACATAGTCAATAATTACTATTCTTATGTTACTGTTAGGGGTACGTACACTGTATATAATATGATTAGCTGACTTTACTAAAATGAGTGAGTAAACCTAGTGCTTTTATAACGATTAGCTGACTTTACTTAAAATGAGTGAGCAAACCTAGTGCTTTTATAACGATTAGCTGACTTTACTAAAATGAGTGAGTAAACCTAGTGCTTTTAAAACGATTAGCTGACTTTACTTAAAATGAGTGAGTAAACCTAGTGCTTTTATAACGATTAGCTGACTTTATTTAAATTGAGTGAGTAAACCTAGTGCTTTTAAAACGATTAGCTGACTTTACTTAAAATGAGTGAGTAAACCTAGTGCTTTTAAAACGATTAGCTGACTTTACTTTAATTGAGTGAGTAAACCTAGTGCTTTTTAAAACGATTAGCTGACTTTACTTAAAATGAGTGAGCAAACCTAGTGCTTTTAAAACGATTAGCTGACTTACTTAAAATGAGTGAGCAAACCTAGTGCTTTTAAAACGATTAGCTGACTTTACTTAAAATGAGTGAGTAAACCTAGTGCTTTTAAAACGATTAGCTGACTTTACTTTAATTGAGTGAGTAAACCTAGTGCTTTTAAAACGATTAGCTGACTTTACTTAAAATGAGTGAGCAAACCTAGTGCTTTTATAACGATTAGCTGACTTTACTTAAATTGAGTGAGTAAACCTAGTGCTTTTAAAATGATTAGCTGACTTTACTTAAAATGAGTGAGCAGACCTAGTGGCTTTTAAACGATAGCTGACTTTACTTAAAATGAGTGAGTAAACCTAGTGCTTTTTAAAACGATTAGCTGACTTTACTAAAATGAGTGAGTAAACCTAGTGCTTTTTATACGATTAGCTGACTTTACTTAAAAATAAGTGAGTAAACCTAGTGCTTTTATAACGATTAGCTGACTTTACTTAAATGAGTGAGTAAACTAGTGCTTTTAAACCGATTAGCTGACTTTACTTAAATTGAGTGAGTAAACCTAGTGCTTTTAAAATGATTAGCTGACTTTACTTTAATTGAGTGAGTAAACCTAGTGCTTTTAAAACGATTTGCTGACTTTACTTAAAATGAGTGAGCAAACCTAGTGCTTTTAAAACGATTAGCTGACTTTACTTAAAATGAGTGAGCAAACCTAGTGCTTTTAAAACGATTAGCTGACGTTACTTAAATGAGTGAGTAAACCTAGTGCTTTTTAAAACGATTAGCTGACTTTAGTTAAAATGAGTGAGTAAACCTAGTGCTTTTATAACGATTAGCTGACTTTACTTTAATTGAGTGAGTAAACCTAGTGCTTTTAAAATGATTAGCTGACTTTACTTTAATTGAGTGAGTAAACCTAGTGCCTTTTTAAAACGATTAGCTGACTTTACTTTAATTGAGTGAGTAAACCTAGTGCTTTTAAACGATTAGCTGACTTTACTTAAAATGAGTGAGCAAACCTAGTGCTTTTAAAACGATTAGCTGACTTTACTTAAAATGAGTTGAGCACACTAGTGCTTTAAAACGATTAGCTGACTTTACTTAAAATGAGTGAGTAAACCTAGTGCTTTAAAACGATTAGCTGACTTTACTTAAAATGAGTGAGTAAACCTAGTGCTTTTATAACGATTAGCTGACTTACTTAAAATAAGTGAGTAAACCTAGTGCTTTTATAACGATTAGCTGACTTTACTTAAAATGAGTGAGTAAACCTAGTGCTTTTAAACCGATTAGCTGACTTTACTTAAATTGAGTGAGTAAACCTAGTGCTTTTAAAATGATTAGCTGACTTTACTTTAATTGAGTGAGTAAACCTAGTGCTTTTAAAACGATTTGCTGAATTTACTTAAAATGAGTGAGCAAACCTAGTGCTTTTAAAACGATTAGCTGACTTTACTTAAAATGAGTGAGCAAACCTAGTGCTTTTAAAACGATTAGCTGACTTTACTTAAAATGAGTGAGTAAACCTAGTGCTTTTAAAACGATTAGCTGACTTTAGTTAAAATGAGTGAGTAAACCTAGTGCTTTTATAACGATTAGCTGACTTTACTTTAATTGAGTGAGTAAACCTAGTGCTTTTAAAATGATTAGCTGACTTTACTTTAATTGAGTGAGTAAACCTAGTGCTTTTAAAACGATTAGCTGACTTTACTTAAAATGAGTGAGCAAACCTAGTGCTTTTAAAATGATTAGCTGACTTTACTTTAATTGAGTGAGTAAACCTAGTGCTTTTAAAACGATTAGCTGACTTTACTTAAAATGAGTGAGCAAACCTAGTGCTTTTAAAACGATTAGACTTTACTTAAAATGAGTGAGCAAACCTAGTGCTTTTAAAACGATTAGCTGACTTTACTTAAAATGAGTGAGTAAACCTAGTGCTTTTAAAACGATTAGCTGACTTTAGTTAAAATGAGTGAGTAAACCTAGTGCTTTTAAAACGATTAGCTGACTTTAGTTAAAATGAGTGAGTAAACCTAGTGCTTTTAAAACGATTAGCTGACTTTACTTAAAATGAGTGAGTAAACCTAGTGCTTTTAAAACGATTAGCTGACTTTAGTTAAAATAAGT
Organism: Danio aesculapii; assembly: GCF_903798145.1. NCBI lineage: Eukaryota > Metazoa > Chordata > Actinopteri > Cypriniformes > Danionidae > Danio > Danio aesculapii. Next base: position 14,209,274 of record NC_079441.1, on the reverse strand, counting down.
GAGTAAACCTAGTGCTTTTATAACGATTAGCTGACTTTACTTAAAATAAGTGAGTAAACCTAGTGCTTTTATAACGATTAGCTGACTTTACTTAAAATGAGTGAGTAAACCTTTTAAAACGATTAGCTGACTATTTAAATTGAGTGAGTAAACCTAGTGCTTTTAAAACGATTAGCTGACTTTACTTAAATTGAGTGAGTAAACCTAGTGCTTTTAAAACGATTAGCTGACTTTATTTAAATTGAGTGAGTAAACCTAGTGCTTTTAAAACGATTAGCTGACTTTACTTAAAATGACTGAGTAAACCTAGTGCTTTTATAACGATTAGCTGACTTTACTTAAAATGAGTGAGTAAACCTAGTGCTTTTAAAACGATTAGCTGACTTTACTTTAATTGAGTGAGTAAACCTAGTGCTTTTAAAACGATTAGCTGACTTTACTTAAAATGAGTGAGCAAACCTAGTGCTTTTAAAACGATTAGCTGACTTTACTTAAAATGAGTGAGCAAACCTAGTGCTTTTAAAACGATTAGCTGACTTTACTTAAAATGAGTGAGTAAACCTAGTGCTTTTAAAACGATTAGCTGACTTTACTTTAATTGAGTGAGTAAACCTAGTGCTTTTAAAACGATTAGCTGACTTTACTTTAATTGAGTGAGTAAACCTAGTGCTTTTAAAACGATTAGCTGACTTTACTTAAAATGAGTGAGCAAACCTAGTGCTTTTAAAACGATTAGCTGACTTTACTTAAAATGAGTGAGCAAACCTAGTGCTTTTAAAACGATTAGCTGACTTTAGTTAAAATGAGTGAGTAAACCTAGTGCTTTTATAACGATTAGCTGACTTTACTTAAAATAAGTGAGTAAACCTAGTGCTTTTATAACGATTAGCTGACTTTACTTAAAATGAGTGAGTAAACCTAGTGCTTTTAAACCGATTAGCTGACTTTACTTAAATTGAGTGAGTAAACCTAGTGCTTTTAAAACGATTAGCTGACTTTACTTAAAATAAGTGAGTAAACCTAGTGCTTTTATAACGATTAGCTGACTTTATTTAAAATGAGTGAGTAAACCTAGTGTTTTTAAAACGATTAGCTGACTTTACTTAAAATGAGTGAGTAAACCTAGTGTTTTTAAAACGATTAGCTGACTTTACTTAAATTGAGTGAGTAAACCTAGTGCTTTTAAAATGATTAGCTGACTTTACTTAAAATAAGTGAGTAAACATAGTGCTTTTAAAATGATTTGTTTACTTTACTTAAAAAAGGGAGTACACCTAGTGCTTTTATTCTCAATGCACCAATCAGATGACTCCTAAGCCACTACAAATACCCAGGGTTACGTACCACTGCTATCTTCGTTTTGAAAAATCCCCCCCCTTCCGCCCTTACCCCTCCTTCTTCCTAGATTGGTGACACAGTGGCCCAGTGCTTAGCACTGTTGCCTCACAGCAAGAACGTCTCTGGTTCCAGGCTTTACCAAACCAGCAGACGTTACTGTGTGGAGTTTGCACTTTCTCCCCGTGCTCACATGGGTTTCCCCCAGGTTCCCCAGTTTCCTCCCACCGTCCAAAAACATGCAACTCAAGTTAATTGACTAATCCAAATCGGCACCATAGACATGCTCCTAGTAAGTAGTTATCTCTTAAGAGCAATCACTATCTGTTCATTAGTTACTACAGCAGGGGAGTTCTCGAGATCTACCTGAGCTCAAACTCCCCTCTCGCCTTGCAATGGGAGGGAGCTCCGGGCTCGAGGATCTTATGAGCTCAGGGCTCTCTCCCGGGACAGCATGCCAAACAAGCTTACAATTAATCATCAGCTAGTGTGAACTCTTGAACATTAAGTAAACAATCTATGTGCATAATTATAAAAACTAATGTGGCAAGAGGGTGGGGCCGAGAGCCGTGAGAACGAAAAGCACCTGTGAGGGAGAAACCTGTTCGTCTGCCCCAAGATGCCAGGATGGCTCTCATGGCTCTTTCCCTATCGGTGGTAAGCCTCACATCCCCTGCTCCTGCCAACGCTGGGAGATGGCAGCAGGCAGACCTTTTCATTGCTGCCTCTAGCCACCCCCAGCACCTTGGGGCAGACAAACGGGTTTCTCGCCTGCTTGGTTAACTACCGAACTCTCGCTCTCGCTCTCGCTCTCCCTCTCAGCAGCAAGGGCATCCGGAAAACGTGTTCCTCCTTCTCCCGGGTTTTCGGCACCACTGTAATGTTTTTAAATGGCCTCCTGGCCGTCGGGAAGAAGGAGGCAGAGAACCGACGAAATTGAAAGAATTTATTAAAGAAAAAACAAACAAACAGACAGCAGCTCCTCACGAAGACTGCCATCAAACTGAAAACAAACACTCCTCCTCTTCTAATCCAGAGCTCCTCCATGGGACTCGAGGGTGGTGTGCGCTACAGGTGATTCTCGTTCTCACTCAAGCGCCGGCCTCATTTCGTTCCCACGTCTCTCTGCCTCGCCCCCTCGCCACAACTAAGTAAATCCACATAACAGTTCCAAATTACAATGAGTTTGCTCACTTTTTTACGTAAGGTCAACTTCTTGCTTTTAGGGCAATGGGTTTACTCACAGTTTAAGTAAAGTAAATAATCACTTTTTACCATATATATGGTAGGTGGGGTAGGGGAAGATGTTAATAAAACACAATTTAATTGCAAATTTAATAAGTAATATAAATAATTCTCATTAACTTGAGGCCGGAGCTGAATCCCTTCTAGCCACAACCCTATATGCTAGTATATTCTTTAAAATAACCAACTGCTCCACAGACACCATCTTCAATAAAATCCTTCCATGTATTTAGAATAATCGACCCCTAGTGGAGCTTAAATGAACAGCATCCGCTTGTGTTCCCACTACCCTCATCTCTTTTCTCTCGTCGAGTGAGAACTTATGGGTTCTGGCCAGCAAGATGACAGCGGTACAAACGCTGGATAGATAAGGCTGCGACCCAAGGGCCGGCCAGAGGATGAGATGAATACATTACTCAGACAGCGACGAGGGACCAGGGTCAGTGCGGTTCAAGAACCAGGGCGCCCTTAACTAAATCTGCTGCATCTGTAACAAGGAGGGCCGAGGGAGAAGTGGGCACAAAGCATGTAGAGGAGAGAGAAAAACAGAAAGGGAGGGAAGGGGGGTTTGTCCTCCAGAGCCCCCTATGGCATCTCGCCGCACTCCAGCAAGGTCTGCAAAATTGGCCGACGTCCCAAATGCAAGGCCTTTTTACCACAAGGCCCCACTCTATCAAGTCTGCAAGTCAAGATGATGTGTGTGCGTGTGTGTGTGCCAGCCAATGGCATCATTTATCCAGCAGGGCAGACAAAAACAAGCTGCTGCCAGTATTGATGGGCCCTCCTCAGGGCCCTCTGCGGATTGGGGTCGCCAGGTCAGCGGTCGCCAGCAATCTGGTGGTAAATGGAAACTGGGGGCTGTTAGATGTATGACCGGCCACCACAGAACAAAGCCCAGGTGTGTGTGTGTGTGCGTGTGCGTATAAAAGCGAGTGGCTCCCTTTCTACTATATTGTACCGCTCTTCCTCTAACCCTGCCCTCTGTAGATAACCAGATTAAGTTCTTGTTTATTGCCGGGATTTTGACCTCACTTACTCTCATAACTTCATTGCACTGCCTTCTCAGTGTAGTGCAGTATAGCAAGCTGGGGCAATTTAGAAGAATGGCATTGTGCTGCGAGGCACACGCTTGGAGAAGTGCACCTCTTTCATTCGCTCTCACTGCAAGTGGGGGGGACGTGACGGTGCTGGATTTAAAGTGGTCTTGAAATGGAGAGTCTAGACTTTCGAGGAAATATAGAAGGAGGTTTTGAGGAAGTGAGAATTTTAAGGAAATCTGAGTGGCGTTTCACTATGCAACACTCACCAGCAAGATGCTAGGGTATAGTGGATGGGTTTAACGATATTGATAATGTAGATCAGGGCTATTCAATTGGCGGCCCGCAGGCCGAACCCGGCCCCCGAGGCAATTTGTTCCGGCCCTCCAGATACTGTGACCAGGACATCAAAAATAAATTTAGTTCAGTCAAAAAACGGTCACTATAGTTATGAAGTGAAGTGCGTCTGTTCAAGACAGAACGAGCTGCTGTTGAAGGCTGCGCAGAGCGTGAGTCACCTGACATTAAGCGAGTGGTGCAAGCAACCGAAAACATTTGGATATGTTTGTAGAAAAGGCCTTTTGTTACGGTTAATTATTCTTAAAGGCTACTTACCGCCACGTTTCTGTAGCACGGAACAAAACTGTTGCAACTAAACAAAGTTATATGCCAATACACACACATGTTGGATTAACTATACGCACTTTTGGCACTTTTGCATCCTTTCCATACGCAAGTTTGTTATTTCCAATGGAGACGTAAGCATATTGGGAGCGGTGCGCGCGTAGCTTGCAAGTGGGCCGACGCACTCGCACCCTCGAGCTGCACACAGTAGAAATTATCTCAAGTTGTAGTGGTGAGAGGTGTGCGTGGCTTTCAGTGCAATGTAAACAAAAGATACGAATTATTGAAAATTATTAAAATGATTATGTATGTATGAACACAGACAATAACAACAGTTCATTAAAATTCTTAGCTAATATAAAACTTAAATTAACATTAACAAATAAAAATTGTATTTCATTATTTATTATTTATTATTTTTATTTATTTATTTATTTATTTATTTATTTATTTTTTAAGCCCAAAGATAGAAATGGACTATTGTTTGTTTTTTATTAATATTTTTGTGCTGTATTTGGTTACTGAGTAGCACATAACACATTAAAATTTAAGCAGTTTTCATGTGATTTTCTAAACTAGTAATGTTCTGAATTTAATAAATGCATAATAATGGTAACCGTAAAACCATGATTAATCTTCAGACTATAATCGTACAACTAAAATCAATAATAGTTGCATCCCTAATTGTTACGCAGTTTAAAACATAACATACTGTATGAGTGTGTTTGAAAGTAGAAGAAGCCTACTTGAGCAATACACTGCTTTTGTTGTGCTTTGAAATACAACATTTGAACATGTTTGTAAAAAACAAAGCCACATTATACAATTCAGTGATGTTATGTAGTTTCAAAATACAGCATATTAATATTTTAATGTAGAAAAAGCCAACGTGGGTCTCATAGAGGCAAAAATACAGCATATGGGCTCTTATATTGCTGTTGTGTCACCACTTATATTGCAAGTCATATTTCTCCAGCCCCTCATTTGGGATGCTTTTCATGAACTGGCCCCCATGACAAACTAATTGAATAGCCCTGATGTAGATGGTTAGCATGCAAGCATTATTGCAATCTTCTAGAAGGACCAAGCAATCATCTACAGCAATGGTCTCAAACTCAATTCCTAGAGGGCTGCAGCTCCAACATAGGCTCATTCTGAAAACGTAGCCCTATATCTGTTTCTGGAGATCGTGAATTATGTAGCCAGAAGTACCTAAGGCTGCATTTCATTTTTAAAACAAAAGCTACGGGGCGGTATGACGGCGTTCCCTTTCGCGCTACCAGTTGACTGCTTACCTGACAGCTTAGGCTGAGAAAAAGGCTAATTTTAGAAAAAAAAAGTTTTTGCATCTGAACATACACTAACACTAACATCTGCATATACACTAACGGGCCACTTTATTAGGTACACCTTACTAGTACTGGGTTGGACCCCCTTTTGCCTTCAGAACTGCCTTAATCCTTCGTGTCATAGAGTCAACAAGGTACTGAAAATATTCCTCAGAGATTTTGGTCCATATTGACATGATAGCATCACAGTTGCTGCAGATTTGTCAGCTGCACATCCCTGATGCGTATCTCCCATTCCACCACATCCCAAAGGTGCTCTATATTGTATTGAGAACTGGTGACTGTGGAGGCCATTTAGGTACATTGAACTTATTGTCATGTTCAAGAAATCAGTCTGAGATGATTTGCACTTTATGACATGGTGCATTATCCTGCTGGAAGTAGCCATCAGAAGATGGGTACATTGTGGTCATAAAGGGATGGACATGGTCAGCAACAATACTCAGGTAGGCTGTGGCGTTGACACAATGCTTAATTGGTACTAATGGGCCAAAAGTGTGCCAACAAAATATCCCCCACACCATTACACCAGCCTGAACCGTTGATACAAGGCAGGATGGATCCATGCTTTCTTGATGTTGACCCCAAATTCTGACCCTACCGTCCGAATGTCGCAGCAGAATTGAGACTCATCAGACCAGGCAACGTTTTCCAATCTTCTGTTGACCAATTTTGGTGAGTCTGTGCAAATTGTAGACCCAGTTTCCTGTTCTTAGCTGACAGAAGGGGCACCTGGTGTGGTATTCTGCTGGTGTAGCCCATCCACCTCAAAGTTGGACGTGTTGTACGTTCAGAGATGCTCTTCTGCATACCTTGGTTGTAACGAGTGGTTATTTGAGTTACTGTTGTCTTTCTATCAGCTGGAACCAGTCTGGCAATTCTCCTCTGACCTCTAGCATCAACAAGGTATTTGCACCCACAGAACTGCCGCTTTCTGAACTATTCTCTTTAAACCCTAGAGATGGTTGTGTGTAAAATCCCAGTAGATGAGCAGTTTCTGAAATACTCAGACTAGCCCGTCTGGTACCAACAACTAAGCCACATTCAAAGTCACTTAAATCACCTTTCTTTCCCATTCTGATGCTCGGTTTGAACTGCAGCAGATCGTCTTGACCATGTCTACATGCCTAAATGCATTGTGTTGCTGCCTTGCAAAATTTGCATTAACAAGCAGTTGGACAGGTGTTCCTAATAAAGTGGCCGGTGAGTGTACTTCATAAACAGACAATATTCAGGATAAAAAGGAAAGCTTTATGTGGTCTGTTTTTTTACACTATGTCAGCATTTATGGCTTAATTAAAACTAGATAAAATGCTAAAAAATTATATTTTCTAAAATATTAATGGCTAGTGCATTAAGAAACACCCCCAAAAATACATTAGACACATCAGTTTTGTCAGGTCATCTTTTTTTCCAGAGTCTTTTCTATTCTCTGCAAGCATTAATACTTATGGCTGTGTGGTTTTGCAAGCTCATTCAATAAACGGAATCGTAGGGAAAGTGAAAAGAGGACAGCAAGATGGCAGAAGAGGAGGAAATGCTGCTGATGGGAACCTGAGACGGTGCCCTTCCATTCACTCCGGTATCACTGTAACACATCATCCAATTTTCCGAGAGCCAGAAAGGGGAATGGGCCTGCATTTACATAATGCTGCGTCCTCACTATTTTAATTTAGTTCAAGCGCAGCCATGTGTGTGTATGCTGCCGCTACTGCTGTTTGCGTGAGTGTGTAGCTGTGTGTTGTTGTAGGGCTCTTCAATCCTAATGCTAGATGAACTCTCAGATAAGTTGAGCATATAGTGCTCTTCAGATGAAGTGCTGCCTTAGAGAGATGAGCATGTGCTGCCAACATATTTTCCACTGCATTATTAAACAGCCAATACTATAGAAGCACTTGATACCCTGACATAAATTAGGCCTGATCGAAAGATAAAATGATGATTAATATGGATTTCTACCAAAAAAAAATAAATAAATAAAGTGGAAATAGTCATAAAATGTCAGTCATTTCTGTGCTTTGGCTGTATTTGTTTTCAAAGAGGGTCACAATTAGGCATGGGCCTATATGAGATGCTCAAGTATGATAGTCTTAGATAAAAATATCCCGGTATCACGATATTGTGATTTCTGCTCTACAATATGTTCTTTTTAAATGTCTGGGTAAAAAACAACTACTTTATAACCTTAATAAAACTTATAAACTAAACGAAATAGTCGTAAAAAACATACAAAAACAACAACAACTTACAAACACCATAGGAATGGTATAACAAAAAAATAGCCGTTTTAAAACCTTGACTTTTGCAAACCGCGGTAAATCTTGAAGGTGGTTATCATCCCCTGTCTAGTCACAATTAATAAATAATTATAATGATAAAAAAATTGTAAAAACTTATAACTAAATTATACATTGATTGAATTATACATTGACGATCGGGGAGTCAACTTTTTTTCGTAGTAGTTTACTAATACATGCTTCAGTGAATCCAATTTATGAATGTACTTAAATTACATCTAATTCATTAATAAACTGTATACGTTTTCAGTGTTTTGAGGCATAGTGTATAGTGACTGTTTTAGAGGTTACTCTAGGTCAAACTATACAAATGATGTGTCTATTTTTTCTTTTTTTCTTTATTTTACGTGAAACGTGTTTTTTAAATACTTAAGATGTCTATTGGGGCTCTAGAACTGTTAAATGATATTTTTCCTAGCATTGATTGGCGCAATTATGCATTTGCAATGGTATAAACCATTATCAAGGGGATCAAATGTGTATTTATATTATACGTTTTTAATTATTAATATTTAAGATATAGATCAGAGATTAGAGAAAGCTATTTCTTACTATTAAAAGGCTGACTCCCCTTTGATGACTGAGAGAGAGAAGTTATTTCTGAAGCAGGATTCCTCATGACCATACCTCGAGAAGTACATAAGGTGCAATAATGTTAATACTGATACTGTGTTTAAAAATACTTTAGTAATTTATAGTAAGAACTATAATGTTTTTGAGTTTGTGATACTTATACATATACACACATACATACTGTAGTTACTAATGATATTACATTATGTAGTGTAATTCATAAATGAAGAGTTGTAAATATATAAATAAAATATAATGCTTATTCCCAAATATTTCCCTTTACTATAAATTACTATAGTATTTATTGTGTAACACCTAATTTTATTGTTGTTTTTTTTTGTTGTTGCTTTTGCTGTTAATACTATCATTCAGTTTGGTACAGCATATTGTTTACAGTAAAAATTGAACTGAACATTTCTTCCTCTTATGTTATTGACAATTTTATTGATAACTAAGATCTGATTGACTTGGATTTAAGTTGCTTCTATTTAAAATGAAAATTGAAAAAATAGTTTAGAAGCTACTTTTGCCAAGTAGCTTTTAGCTTAGCTTGCTACATTTCCCAGAGGGTAGCTTTTAGTGTAGTTACATTTTAAGTAGAGTAGCTAATAGCTTAGCTCACTACATTTTTCAAGTAGCTTGACCAACACTTTCTTTGTGTTTACATAGGTTAAACTTTACACTTGTAATTTGAACAATATTTAAATAATATTGAAGAAAAGGAAGAGAAACAGTTAACATATCTCTAGTTAAGACAGAATTCAACAAACTGAGGTCAGTTTAAGATTTAAAACACATACTTCAGCGCCACCTGATGTCGAAAATGATACACTACGCGTTTTCAGGCGTCCGTTTGTACATTGCTTCTCAAAACTAACAGAATAACTTGTGAATTACTTTCCGCTCGTTACTCTTCTCTATTTTTTTATTATTATATTTTAGTTAGACCTTTTAAAATGATTAAACGAAAACACTAAACAATCAGGATTAAATCAACAAAGAAAAATCTCGTACTCACATGTATCTGTCATGAAGTGATATCAAATGATGCGTCTTGTTGAAGTCGGTGGTCACAGGTCGGATGTCCAATTTCAAGTGATGTTCCGGTTGCTTTTTCAAAGTAGGAAAACTTCAATTTCCGAGTTGTCTGGAATGCAGCATAAGCCAACAAAAACAAACCCCGTCATGACGTCATCATCGCCCCCCTCGCCTCGACACACTAAAAGTTCGAATGCAGAGATTTCGACATTAATTATACACACAAAAATAAAAATAAAATTTTCACGTGAGATTTTTTATTTAATTTTTTTTACATTTTATTACACTCTCGTTAGATCAAGTGTCCACAAGATGGAGACAATATACAAGCTTTACCAGCTACTGTAGCTACATTGAGCTTTTCCTGCAAAGGGACTCCAAATAATAATACGTGAGGGATGTTTAGTACTCAAGCAAGCACTGAAATTTAAGATAGGTATATTAATTCTAAGTCATCCTGGGATACGAGCAGTATTATGCTTTAATAGCACTTGAGCTGTTTTGTGATTTGTGTACACTCTATAAAATGCGCACAAAACACCTGATTCAAGGTCAAAGTCGACGTGTTACAGACAACATGGTCTGAAGGACAGTTATTTGCGTTCGCTTTTGAAGACAATCAAAACCATAATAAACGCTTGTGAAATTCTCTCACAGGTATGTAAATATATTTTAAAAAGTGTCTAGTTTTTCTAAAGTTAGTATTTTGTTTGAACACAAACATTGTGAATTAGTCAAGAAAATTGAATGCAATGAATACCTGAATATTTTCATGATGTCATGCATTCATCAGATCTCTAGCAGGTGTTATTCTAACAGTCAAAGAACTGTATGTTAGAGTCAGTTTACATCCTTATCATTTACTAATGTAATTTTTAAACATAATAACAGAATAATATTGGTAGAAAGTTTTTTTGTGTTACAGGTATACTGCTTTTAGTTAATTAAAATAAACATTCCATTAAAGCATTACATTCTCTAACTTTACTGCAATTTATATCAAGCTTCTGGGCTCAACTTTTGTCATTTTATTAGAAAAGCTTGACTTGAGCTTAAATTTATCAGAACAATGGCTTGACTTGACTTGATTTCATGCTGTGAAATGAATTGTGTTCTGTAACTTTTTTCATAAGGCTGTAAGAAAAGAAGAACAATGACAGGATTACTTCATGCACAAAAATTCAAAGACAGTATGGATGAGCCTCCATGTAAGTAAAAAAACTAAATGACTGACTAAATGTGTAAATCTAAGCATTAAAACTAATTACAGTCTCAAATCTTTTAGAGTATGATGATACAAGCTTGGCACACCTTTTTTTTTGGCCAGTTTCTAAAACTGGGCGCAAAGCCATTTTCAGATTTTTCCAGAGATGTTCAAACAAGTTCATATCTGGGCTCTGGCTAGGGGCTGGGCTCGAGGTCCAGAGCATTCTAGAACAGGCTTTCATCTAGGATGACTCTGTACATTGCAACATTAATCTTTTCGTTGATTAAAAGTTCCTTAAAAGACTACAAACATTCATGATAAGTCATTTAAGACAGACCACTTAAACATTTATCTAGGACTTAAGCCTTGTCTCTGAAACCTTGGGTTGCTAATATTTAACTTTATGTAAATAAATATTTAACAGTCTACTTAATCAACAGAGTAAAAGAATACTTATGTAGCAGAGGCCAGCTAGTGAAGTGCTGTGCAGGTAAACTCACTCCTCTGACCTCTAAAGGTGCTCTAGCGACAGACACTAGAGGTCATGGCTTTAAGCCTCCTTGGTAGAGCCACTGACTCTCGTGCAAAAAGTTGTTGGATCGATCCCAGCTCAGAGCAGGTTGGGTGGTGTAAGACTGGCAGGGTTACACTTAGAATACATAATCATGCTTCAGTGTATGTATTAAAATATGCCAGTGAACAGGACTTTTTCTGTCAGTATGTCAAGTATACTTAATTGCAATTTACATTTTATAAAACTACTCCAAAAGTAAACTGACAGTAGCTTATAGTTTCTTATTTTTAGTTTAAACGAATTATACACATAGCACACAAGAATAAACTTCTTTTTCACAAGGAAAGCAAGCATATTACTAGTCTCCCAGTTCCTGCCTCTGAAAAACATCCCCACATCCGATGCTGCTACCACCATGCTTTACTGTAGGGATGGTATTGGCCAGGCGATGAACAGTGCATGGTTCCTTTGGACAAAGACTTCAATCTTTAATTCATCAGACCAGAGAATTTAGTTTCTCATAGTCCGAGAGTCCTTCAGGCAACATTTTGGCAAACTCCAGACAAATAGTCATAGAATTGAGCCACTCTAGTTTCTTGTTTGATGGACAACTCCAGAGATGTCTGTTTTTCTGGAAGATTCTCCTCTCTTCAAAGACAAAAGCTGAAGCTCTTTAAGAGTGACCATCAGGTTTTTTGTCAACTCCCAAGGGCCTTCTCAAATTGGCTGGTGCCCACTCAAAAAAGACTCGGTTGGTGGTTCCACACTTCTTCCATTTAAAAATGATGGAGGCCACTTTGCTCATTGGGACCTTCAATGCTGCAGAATTTCTTTATGTACCCTTCCCCAAATCTGTACCTAGATACAATCCTGTCTCAGTGGTCTATCGACTGTGCCTTGGATTTTGGGGCTTGGTTTGTGCTCATATATGCACTGTTAACTGTGGGATCTTACATAGACAGGTGTGTGCCTTCCCAAGTTATATTTAGTCAATTGAATTTACCACAGGTGGAGTTCAAGTTGTGAAACATCTCACGTGTGATCATTGGAGACAGGAACACCTGAGTTCAATTCTGAGTGTGATGGCAAAGGCTGTGAATATACTTGTGATATTTTTGTTCTTTATTTTTCAGAAATTTGCAAAGATTTAAAACAAACATCTTTAACATTGTTATTTTGGCATATGGTTTGTAGAATTTTGAGTAAAAAAGAGATAAAAAAAAATGTGGAAAAGTGAATTTCTGTGAATACTTCATTGTTCTAAACAAATTCTAGTCAAATTCACTGTGTCTAAATCTCTGTTTTTATTGTTTCTCTCCAGCTCTGTCATCCTCCAAGGGTCCTCTGTTTGAGGAGCTTCAGTGTTCGGTGTGTTTGGATGTGTTCACTGATCCAGTCAGCACTCCATGTGGACACAACTTCTGTAAGAGCTGCCTGAACAAGAGCTGGGAGAAGAGTCAGGTCTGCAGATGTCCATTGTGTAGAGAAAGATTCAGTGATAGACCTAGTTTTAAGATAAACACTGGACTTGGAGAGTTTGCTCAACGCTTTAAGCAAAGGTTAAGCCTGAGAATATCTGAGGTTCTCTGTGACATCTGTGATGGGAGAAAGATGAAAGCCCTGAAGTCCTGTCTGGTGTGTCAGACCTCTTACTGTGAAACTCACCTGGAGCCTCATCTGAGAGTCCCAAACTTCAAGAAACACAAACTGATGGAGCCTGTGATAAATATAAAACACTATATATGCCAGAAACACGAGAGACCTCTGGAGCTGTTCTGTAGAGATGATGAGATGTGTGTTTGTGTTTTTTGCACTGACGGAGACCACAAGACTCACCACACTGTTCCTATACAAGAGGAGATCAAAAAGAAGAAGGTATGAGTTACTAGCAGCTTACTTCAGTTACAAGATGTTTTGTCAGATGATGTAATTCAAGTTAAGAATTAAAATATCAGTGTATTTCGGTCTGTCTATAGATTGAGATGATGAAGACTCAGAGAGACATGCAGCAGATGATCGAGGACAGACTCAAGAAGATTCAAGACATCAAACACTCAGCAGAACATAGAAAAGTGAGTTGAAATGTTCAATATTTGCTGGATTGTGATTTGATTTTTCTTCTTAAAACTAAAATATTCTTCAGGAAAACATAGCAAGAGAGAAAGCGTCCAATGTTGAGCTCTTCAGTGATCTGCAGCGCTCCATTGAGAGATGTCAGGCCGAGCTACTGGAGATGGTGGAGGAGAAGCAGAAAGCAGCGGAGAAACAGGATGAAGAGCTGGTTCAAGAGCTGCAGCAGGAAATCAATGAGCTGAAGATGAGAAACTCGGATTTGGATCATCTCTCACACACTGAGGATCACCTTCAGCTCCTGGAGGTCAGTATCTCTCTGTCTGCTCAAATCACAGGGCAACACTCACACTCCTCCTGCTGAATGATTTTTCCTTTCTCCTGCTGTAGATTTACCCATCCATATGCAGCCCTCCACACAGCAGGAACTGCCCTGAGATCAGTATAAACACTGATGTGAGTGTGGAGACTCTGAGGAGAGCTCTGACTCAACTGCAGGAAACTCTGAATGAGAAACTCAGTCAAACTGGTAGGTCACTATCAAATACAGAACATAAATAATTTGATTATAATTTTGACAAGTAATTGTTAGAGTTAGAGCTTAATAATATATATATATATACTGTATGATGCACATATATCAATCTTGTTCACAAAAATCCTAAAATCATATTATTGTGTTTTATGATTGACGTACTGTAACAGTGTTGAGGAGGATGCAGCAGTATGCAGGTACAGTGATTTTCACTTTTTACATTAAAAAAAGGAACAGTAATACTTTACATTTAACCCTCTGTGGCATGATTTTTTGGTTTAGGAGGGAAAAATATTTCACCACAATTTTTGGGTGCTTGGGGGTCCCTTATAATAAATCAATGATAACATGTGCTCCCCCTAGCCCCCCATCAGATTTTAGTTTGTTGCCTCAGGACAACAACATGCATTTAGGGCACTAATACACCAAGGTTTTATATATATTATTAAATGTGAAATTAGGCGCAAACAAGCCATAAATACATTAGAAAAAGTTTTAATTTAATATAAACAATATCACCAATATCAATAACTAGCCATAAATTATGTATTGTGTGTTCTTGTGGGGTATCGATTGAATGTACTTCTTTACCAATGTTTATTATTCACTCAGAAAGCAGTTGTTGGTGCATGTGAAGCAAAAGTGGGTGCCACATTTTTTCCACTTAGCTTTAGGTCAGGAGTGCCTAAACTTGGTCCTGGTGGGCCGGTGTCCTGCAGAGTATAGCTCTAATCCCAATCAAAGACCTGAACCAGCTACTCGGGCTCTAACTAGCATACTAGAAATGTATTAGCAGGTTGGCAACTAAATTTTGTAGGACACCGACCCTCCAGAACAGAGTTTGGGCACCTTCTTTTCGTATCTCCCTTTCTGTGTATCTATGACCATCAAGCAGGCTGAATCCAGATGCACATCAAACTCAGCAGAGTTTAGTTCCAACCCTGCTTCAACACACTTACCTGTAGGTTTCAAACAAGCCTGAAGAACTCAGTTAGTTTAATCAGGTTTGTTTAATCAGGGTTAAAGATAAACTGTGCAGAACTGTGGCTTTTTGCAAGTTTAATTTGCATCTTTGAATGGAAGCATAGCTATTGTGACACTTCAAGCTTGCCGTCAGAAGGAATGAGACTAACTGCTCAATCTTGTTATTTACTTCCATAAAATGTTTCAACATCCATTTCCTGTGAGTAATAGTTGGATGTTATTGTTAATGTTTTTTCAAAAGTGGTCTAACTGCACAATGTTGCCCTGAGGCAACAAATGAAAATCTACCATTTTAGTATATAGATAATTACACAAAAGGGTATTTTCTCAATCAAATATGCTTCTTCACATATCCATGCACATCACACAGATTTATAATATAAAGATAATTAAATTTAAACATGTTAAAAAGTGAAATCTATCTTACGTTCTGCTAGCAGTGTGCTCAAGCAGGCTATGGTTTCAAAAATGGCTCTTTTGCCCCCAGAGGACAGGTCAAACTCACACCCACCTCAAATTCCATTGGTTGCCAACTTATTATTAGACTTTTTTGTGATATTTTATTTTTAAAAAATGAAAAGGGGCCAAAAATCTGGTTTGTTTCCTGATGGCAACACCATGCCATAGAGGGTTAACTTACCAAATGTATTTGGATATTTGCATTATGAAGATATGATTCATATTCTATGATCACCTTTTCAGTGGATGTGACTCTGGATCCTGATACAACTCATCAAAAACTGATTCTGTCAGATGATGGGAAACAAGTGAGCACTGGGGACACTAAGCAAAAGGTCCCAAACAACCTAGAAAGGTTTGATAAGTGTATCTGTGTTCTGGGAAAAGAAGGATTCCTGATGGGGAGATTTTATTTTGAGGTTCAGATGAAGGGAAAGACTGAGTGGACTTTAGGAGTGGCCAGAGAATCGATTAACAGGAAGGGGAAAATCACAGTGGGTCCTCAAGATGGATACTGGGCTGTGGGTCTCAGGAATGAGAGTGAATATTGGGCTTATGCAGCTTCAGCTGTACGTCTGTCTGTAAGAGAAAAACCACAGAAGGTTGGTGTGTTTGTGGATTATGAAGACGGTCTGGTCTCCTTCTATGATGTGGAGTCCAGATCTTACATCTACTCTTTCACTGGACAATCTTTCATTAATAGACTTTACCCATATTTTTGCCCCTTTCCAAATGATATGAGTAAAAATTCTGCATCAATGAACATCTCACCTGTTAACTACAGTGGATGAATATATAGCACTCCCATTTTAAAAGTGAAAGCGAGGCTGCGGTGGGAAGAAACCCGGAAGTATTGTCTGGAATCACACAGGAATGGCGTCCATGATGGCGTATTGTTGTGTACCTGGCTGTATATCTTATCAATGAAGTGAAAGTGACATGGAGGTCTGTTCTGAATGGATAGTGAAAATAAAAAGGGATATCGGACCTCATTTTCAGCTGGGAAATGGCACTAGTTAGCTAGCATTTTCTTTCCCAAACACATTTTACATGCCGTTTATCAAACTCGAGTTTATACCTGCCAACATTTGTCCTTGAAATCCGGGAGATCGGGGGGATTGAGAACTGGTACTGTGTACTGTGGTGTTAGTAACTGTACTGTGAAGTGATTTTCGGGTAGCCGCTGCGATCAGATCCTATACCAATGTTGACGACCTTTGGGTTTCACAGACCGTACCAAAACGCTGAGGACTGGGGGGATGGTTGAAATTACGGGAGTAAATAACAAAATGGGAGGGTGGCGGGAAATGGTTCTGAAATATGGGAGACATTTCTGTTGAGCACTGGTAAATACTATGGCAAATCAGCAGTGTTTAAAAACACACTCAATGGCGCTTAAATGTTAGCAGGAAATTGACGTTTTTAAAATTCCTGTATTGGAACAACACTATTACAGACAACATGAGGGTGTGGTACAGAGGACTGCATTATTACATAGGCTGAAGCAGGGAGGTGTCCCCACAGTGTTTACCTGGTCCCATGAACTGAAGCCTAGAAGGACACTTCAGTGTATTACTCTTGAAGAGATTGTGATTTTGTTTGATGCCTAATATGCTTTTAATTGTTTAAAAAACAAAAAAATTATTTACTGAATTCATTTGCTCCTTGATAAGTAAAACATATACTTTCATATCTTATTTTTTAGACGCAAGAAACTACAACAGTTATATTTTTAATTTTACTAATTAAATTCTACAAAACATAAAATGTGAATATTTGCACAGCTTGAGTGTCCTGTACATTATTGCAGACTTACTGGATCATTCAAATTAATTCAGCACGCAGAATATTAATACATGACTGAAATAATAAAATCCCAGGACTTGTCTTACTATTTTTACTAAATTTTATACAAACTGTACAATGCTTTGCTGTTTCCAACTGAAATGAACAATAATGGCATAATAATAATTATTATTATTATTATTATAACAGGGGCAAATTATTATTTCACATGCAATAACCTGAAACATTATTTCATGTTGTACTTGCAACATGGAGTGCTTTCGTACTTAATGTGTAATGCTATTAAGACTAAATGTAGACTTTTCAGATTTTTAGACTTGTCTGTGAGATTGTGTATAATGTGTATGTGTTTGTAATATACAGTGAGCTTACAAAACAATTCATTAAAATTACAGAATACAAAACAGTGCAGTAAATTTACTTATGAAATAGCTTCACCAGCTATTGTGCTATTGTGTTGAGCTTGCTTCAAAGATTTAGGACAATCCATATTTATAATTGATTTTAAAACAACAACAACAACAACACGAAAAAAAGACTGTGAACTTTGAGTATGTGTATTTTAATTATATTACCATGTTGGGATGAAAACAGTAAGAATTCACACTCATAAAGATATTAAATATGCTTTATTTAATACACTCCTTAAAACAAAGCTTGATACAAGGTCAAAGACTGATGTGTTTCTAACAAAATCTGTACTGAGGCTTTTTAAAGATGTCACATTCATTTCTAGGTAAGTTGCTGTCTTCTAATTGCAGTTATGTGAATGTAAATATGGATCCATGGACCATTTAGAATGTGTTTGGACCATATTTGTTTTGTGTGAGATTAATAAATGACTGACATAATACAACAACCTCCCCTGATCTATTATGTTGTTATTATCTAGATTGCTTTGGTTAACACTATTATAGACATTATGCTAGAGAATCATTCAAATACTAGCTCTAACGTGATGGTGAATTAGTGTCGGCTTCTGTTGTTCTGACGTCAGCTGCAGATGTGAATGAATGGTGGAAGAAAGTAGTTACTCATATAAAGGGCTTTTAGCCTGTTTGTGTTTGATTTACTTTTTTATATACACAATAATGCCGCCGAACTTTTGTATAAACATAATATTACATGAGTAGCAGTGCGATGTGGCTGTATATCAGCACTGGTGGACACTAAAGCACAACACACGCCTTCCAGCAGTGCCGATATACAGCCACATCACACTGCTACTCGTGTGATGTATATATATATATATATATTATATATATATATATAATATATATATATATAATATATATTATATATATATATATATATATATATATATATATATATATATTTCTCAATTTTAAAAATAGTAAATAGACATGACTTGTTTTAAATAATCAAAAAGATAAAAATTTAATAAAAAAAATCTTTCTGTTATGCAACATGTTTCGCAAAATTGTATAAAAAAACATCAATTTTAAATACATCAATATTCATTGACTTGCAGTATTATACTTCCACACATCTAGTTTCAGTACTCAAGTGTCAGATATTCAACTTTAAATAGCTGGCAAACATTGACATTACAAAGCAACAGCCTTAACTGGTAACAGCACCTCTTCCTTCAGCACCTAGAAAAGTATGATAAAAAAAAAAAAAATACAAAAGGAACTTGGCAACGCAGTGGTGCAGTAGGTAGTGCTGTCACCTCACAGCAAGAAGGTTGCTGGTTTGAGCCTCGGCTGGGTTGGTTGGTTCGAGCCTCTGCTGGGTTGGTTGGCACTTTGGCACATGTTGGAGTTTGCATGTTCGCGTGGGTTTCCTCCGGGTGCTCTGGTTTCCCCCACAGTCCAAAGATGTGGTACAGGTGAATTGGGTAAGCTAAATTGTCCATTGTGTATGAGTGTGAATGAGTGTGTATGGATGTTTCCCAGAGATGGGTTGCAGCTGGAAAGGCATCTGCTGCGTTAAACATGTGCTGGATAAGTTGGCGGTTCATTCCGCTGTGGCGACCCTGGATTAATAAAGGGACTAAGCCAAAAACAAAAATGAATGAAAAGGAACTTGTGATATTTAAAAAATACAACAGCAAATACAACTACTCCTAAATAATTTTTAATTATATTTTAATGTTTTATTGGTAAATAATTATAAATTAGTCTTTATTTTACTAATATTATCATGTATTATTTATTATATTATTCTAATAATAGTATGAAGCTGAATATGGCTGAAAGCTGTTAAGAGATTAACGTGACGCACCACAAAAAGCAGCAGAACTTTTATTATGCCACAGTTCACCACTTCTGGTTCTTCCACTTGTGAGCATGTAAAGAAGAAGCAGCAACCCTTTTGACAAGACTGTTATGACGCGTTTAACGATCATCAGCATCTTAAATCCTTGCAAGTTTTTAATATTTAGATTAATATTTAGATAAAACATATGAATTTTATTTATATGTATTTATGTAAGTATTAAATCATCTTTGCATCAATTTACAAAAAAACAAATTACCACTTATGCAGAGCGTTTCAAATGCAGAGTGTATGGGCAGGTCAGTTTTAGAGTATGAGCCTATTTCAACAGAGGCTCATTCTGAAAACATAGAGATCGCGAATGATGTAGCCAGATGTACAGATAGCTGCATTTCGTCTTTAAAATGAACGCTATGGGTGGTATAACATCATTCCTTTTCGTGCTTACCAGCTGACCGCTTACCTGCATGCTTTCCACTGTTACCAGTTTGGCTAGTTAGCTCAGCATGTATGTTGGCGGACTTGAGACGCAGAAAAGAGTTGACCACAATGATGGGGTTAAAGTCTGGCGAAGAACTCTTCCAGAAAGCGGGTAAGACAAAAACAGAAGCCAAAAAAATAAAATAAACAAGTAAATAACAGGTGAGAATGTGGTATAATTTCAAATGTGGTAAAAATCAGACGAGGGCTTTTATTTTTCTGCATTGCTCTTTGAAACTGTCGGTTGGATTTAGGGAATTGGGTGGACGGGTCAATCTGTGCTTTTGGGTGCTTTTTGGGTTAAGTGAAGGAGAAGGGTGGATCAGTCGATCGGTCAGTCAGTCAGTCAACAGCGGCCACTGGTGGATTTACGTGAAAAGAGCATGTGCGAATGGCCTTCGCGAGAGAAATTTGAGATCTCAAAAAGCTTACTTAGCGGTCTTTGGTGGATTTACATGAGAACAGCAGGGGAAATGGCAATCGCATGAGAAATTTGACATCTCAAAAAGCATACACAGCGGCCTCTAGTGGATTCACGAAAACAAAACTGAAAAACAATGTACATCCTGTGTACGTATTTGGCGCTCTTCAGAAATATATATAGCGGTACGCAACATTATCAGTTGCTATTTTTCTTTTTTCTAAAAGTCTTTAAATTGACCATCATTGAGTTTTTCTTTTATTATTTCATTATTTACATTTGTTGTACTATTCTGCGCTCTAAGTTTACTCACTATGATGACTTCCACTACTGAGAAGACCTGGAAATGTGAAAACGGTTCAACAGTGCTTTTTTTTTATCTAAAAGGCACTTGTAAAACATCACAGAAAAGTTGAAGAACATCAAACCTTCATTTGGCTTCCTGAGATGCACTGAATCAAACTATAAAACATGTAATACTCAACTTTATATAATAAACACAATAAGTTTTGCTTTCTGGAAAACTCTGCTTTGCATGGCATTTTATTCTGCTTTGTATGGTGTGAATGAATTAATAGTGTTACTTTATAATACTAACAGGACAGGTAATCAGTTTAGCTTTATAGATGTGCAGCCACACAAACACACCTGATATAAGGTTAAAGTCTGAAGTTCAGAAAATATGGGAGGAAATCTGACATGCCTGAAGGTGCAACTACCGAACAACAATCTAAATAACATTATCTTTTAAATTACTATTAATTATTGAGCATTTCTGATACATACCACATGTAAACACCTTTGATATTCACTCACAGGTAAGTTTAATCTATGTCTGTTTCAATAAGATGAACAATACCAGAGTAAAGCATGTTTTTTATTATTGTTATGATTATAAGTGGTCCGACTTTATATTAGGTTGCCTCAACTACTATGTACATGCATCATAAAATAAATACAACATACTTACTGTGTTTATAATGTATTGTAGAAGACTTCTGGTTCTCTTGAGAGGGAATTCGGGTAGGTTTAGGGACAGGTTTGGTGCTATGGGTAGGTTTAAGGATGAGTTAGGGTGTAAGTGATGGTCAGCAGTGTAATTACATCAAGGCATTTAATCAGTCATAAGTACAATATAAAAACATACCAGATTAAAGCACGTTTTTTATTATTATAAGTGGTCCGACTTTATATTAGGTTGCCTCAACTACTATGTACATGCATCATAAAATAAATACAATTTACTTACTGTGTTTATAATGTATTGCAGAAGACTTCTGGTTCTTTTGAGAGGGAATTCGGGTAGGTTTAGGGACAGGTTTGGTGGTATGGGTAGCTTTAAGGATGAGTTAAGCTGTAAGGGATGGTCAACAGTGTAATTACAGAAATTAATTAATACATGTAGGTATTTAATCAAAAGTACAATATAAAAACATGTATTTACACGATAAGTACATTGTAGCAAATTATTCATTTCAATGTAAGTACATATTAGGTAAGGTCACCCAATATAAAGTGTGACCGGTAACACTTTACAATAACAGTACATGAATAATGATGTATTAATATGTAAACTAAACATTACTTTATTATGATGATGAGTTAGGGTACGCACTAATCATGAATTAACTTTAACACGAGTCACGAGTTCATGTGTCAATAACAGCTACCTAAATTACTTGTTAGTACGTGATAGTTTGTTTATTAATGTATTAAATACCACATTAGTTTATGCTAAATTTAACCATCATAAACTCATGATATGTTAATGTATAATTACGTTGTCACTTTACTTAGAGGGGCACATTATCGTTAACCCATTCTTAACTACTCATGAACTCTTAATGCATGTCCAGCTAGTGAGTTTACACTGAATAACAGTAGAAAAGTGTTCTGTCAACATCAGCATGAACAGGAGTAGTTAAGGATGAGTTCATGATAATGTGCCCCTTCAAGTAAAGTCATTACATAACTATACATTAAGCACTCATGAGATCATGTTGGTTACATTTAGCTTTGACTTAAATGTTAATTAATACATTAATTAACAACATGTACTAACAAGTAATTGAGGTAGTAATGAACTCGTGTGACTCATGTTGTAGTTAAAGTTAATTCATGATTAGTGTGTGCCCCTTAACTCATCATTAGTTCAGAATAATGTTTCGTTTACATATTAATACATCATTATTTATGTACTGTTATTGTAAAGTGTTACCGTGTGACCTTATGAGTTTATTTATCAAGAAATGTATGGAATTTGTTGGATTGAAAATCTTACTAAATTCATATTACTTTAAAATAAAACTCAATGCAGCAAGAGTGTGAACTGCTGATAGTCAGAACACAAACTGCACCTCTTGAATTGTAATGATGCTGTCCAATTTATTTGACTTTTAATGCAAAACACTTATTAATTGCTGTAATCATTCATTTTTTTCCCCCGGCTTAGTCCCTTTATTAATCAGGGGTCGCCACAGAGGAATGAACCGCCAACTTATACAGCATATGTGTTGCGCAGCGGATGCCCTTCCAGCTAAAAGCTGTAATCATGAATTAATATTATTATATGATCTAAAATCTTATTTGTGGAGTACTTCAATTCAATTCAATTCAATTCAATTCACCTTTATTTGTATAGCGCTTATACAATGTAGATTGTGTCAAAGCAGCTTCACATAAAAGGTCACATTAAATAGGAATAGTGTAGTTCAGTTTGTAGTGTTTAAGTTCAGTGTTGAGCTCAGTTCAGTGTGGTTTAATAATCACTACTGAGAGTCCAAATATTGAAGAGCAAATCCAACGATGCGCAGCTCTACAGATCCTGAACCATGCAAGCCAGTGGCGACAGCGGAGAGGGAAAAAAAACTTCACTAAAGGCGGAAGTGAAGAAAAAAAACCTTGAGAGAAACCAGGCTCAGTTGGGCACGACCATTTTAATTTCTCCGCTGGCCAAACGTCTTGTGCAGAGCTGCAGTCTCAGTGGCGGAGGCTGGAAGCTGGCCTCAGCGAAGACTCGTCTGTCTCTGGAGCGTCATAGGAACATCATGTTCTCCACTCTTCCATGACCATCGCAGTAGTTGTTCAGGATTCGGCCAGGTCCAGGATATGGAAACCTTGATATCATCTCGTCGTTGGTCTTGGATCGAATCAGTGACTCTGCATAGTCTGAGGGCCTCGGGAAGAGTATCCCCAGGTGGAAATGGAGAATAAAGAAAATAATTAGCGTAGCTGATGTTCACAGTGTATATCAGCAAGATGCATAACCTGTGTGGAAGCCCCCTAAGTGGTGCACTAAGTGTATGCTTTACTGAACAGATAGGTCTTTAATCTAGTTTTGAATTGGGAGAGTGTGTCTGAGCCTCGGACGTTATCAGGAAGGCTATTCCAGAGTTTAGGAGCTATAAATGAGAAGGCTCGACCTCCTTTACTCGACTTTGCTATTCTAGGTACTACCAGAAGCCCTGAGTTTTGAGATCTTAAAGAGCGAGTTGGATTGTAGCGAGACAGAAGATTGGTTAGATAAGCAGGAGCTAGATTATTTAGAGCTTTATATGTAAGAAGCAATATTTTATATTCAATACGAAACTTAACAGGCAGCCAGTGTAAGGAGGATAAAATTGGGGTGATGTGATCAAATTTTCTATACCTGGTTAGAACTCTGGCAGTTGCATTTTGTACTAATTGAAGTTTGTTAATAGAGGATGCTGGGCAGCCAGCAAACAGAGCATTACAGTAGTCCAGCCTAGAAGTCATAAAAGCATGGACTAGCTTTTCTGCATCTGAGATGGATAGCATACTTCGTAACTTAGCGATATTTCTCAGATGAAAGAAAGCAGTTTTTGTGACATGGGAAATATGATTTTTAAAAGTTAAATTGCTGTCTAATATGACACCCAGATCTTTTATAGTAGAACTAACGCTAACTTGTATCCCTCTAATTGTAGATCGAGTTGTGAGATCTGCTGTGTACAGGATTTAGGCCCAATAAGTAATAATTCTGTTTTGTCTGAGTTTAAGAGAAGATAATTGTTGGTCATCCAGTCTTTAACATCTTTAATACACTCAGTTAGCTTGGACAGATTAAACGTCTCGTCAGGTTTAGTTGAAATATATAATTGAGTATCATCTGCATAGCAGTGAAAGCTGATCCCATGTCTTCTAATAATGTCTCCCAGGGGTAGCATGTATATTGTAAACAGTAAAGGGCCTAAAACTGATCCTTGAGGCACCCCGTATTTTACTGGGCTGATTTGTGAAGGCTGTCCATTTATATTTACAAACTGGTAACGGTCAGATAAGTATGACTTAAACCATTGTAGGGCATGTCCCTGGACACCTGTAGACTTTAAGCGATTAATAAGGATACCATGGTCAATGGTGTCAAATGCCGCACTAAGATCGAGTAGAACTAATAGCGAGATGCACCCTTGGTCAGCAGCTAAGAGTAAATCGTTGGTTATTTTCACTAATGCAGTTTCTGTACTGTGATGAGCTCTGAAACCTGACTGAAACACGTCAAAAACATTGTTAGTCTGCAGAAAGGAGCATAATTGAGCAGAAACAACTTTTTCTAGTATTTTAGATATAAATGGAAGGTTTGAAATAGGCCTATAATTAGCTAAGTTGCTGGGTTCCAGTTGTGGTTTCTTAATAATAGGTTTAATAACAGCTAACTTGTAAGGATTTGGAACATGGCCTAAAGATAAAGAAGAGTTGATAATGTTAAGAAGAGGTTCTCCTATAACAGGTAGCAATTCTTTCAGTAACTTTGTTGGAATTGGGTCCAATATACACGTAGCTGATTTAGAGCTATTTATAATTTTGTCTAGCTCTTCCTGTTCTATGATTTTAAAGCACTGTAGGTTATTTAGATTCAGAGACGTGTTTACTGGATCTGAAGTATAAGGCGGTGCAGAAAGTTTAATATCTCCTATTTTCTGTCTAAAGCCTTCTATTTTATCACTGAAAAAATTCATGAAGTCATCACTACTAATTTGCGGTGGAACGTTTTGTTCCAAAGATGACCGATTATTTGTTAATTTAGCGATGGTGTTAAATAAGAATCTAGGATTGTTTTGATTATTTTCTATCAGTTTGCGGAGGTGCTCAGCCCTGGCAGATTTTAAAGCCCTCCTATAGCTGGACATACTGTCTTTGTATGCAATTCTAAAGACTTCTAAATTAGTTTTTTTCCATTTACGTTCCAGGGCACGGGTTGCTGTTTTGAGAGCACGGGTATGACTATTATACCATGGTGTAGTTTTATTCTCTCTAGCCTTTTTTAGTTTGATGGGTGCCACAGTATTTAAAGTGCTAGTAAAGATGGCATCCATACTGGTGGTTACTACATCAAGGTCATTTGCGTTTGCGGGTGCATTTCGAAGTAGAGAAAGTGTTGGGACTTCCATTAATATAGATGTCACATTAATAATAAATAGTAAAAATACAATTGAAGTAGTAGGATGTTAAAGTTATATAAAGACTGGCTTTTGTTACTAGACTTGAGGCAACAAAATGGGAACCACTTTTAGGATGAAATTAAATGTGTTGCCATTTATTTTCCGGAAAATGCAGAAAAGCAATGGCAGAGTCTTTACCAACATTACCAAAGCGACCAACAGAGACCAGGAGATGCAGTAAAGATGAACCTCCATGTGAGTCTATCTTTAGTTAGTCATTAAACAAATCATTTAAAGCTATTTGTTCAGCAACATTTACTCTTTTTGTTCACTGTGTTGGTCAAAGACATAAACAACAATTGCCAATGTTGTATCTAAATCAATTATTATTGATCTATGTATATTAGGTAGCTTTACTACTATATAATAGTATGCCTTAACTAATTGTATAATTTTATAAAGGGCATTTATTATGTGTATATGCTTTATTATTATTATTATATTATTATTATATTATTATTATTATTATTATTATTATTATTATTATTATTATTATTATTATATGGTTCGATTTAAAATGATATCTGTATGATTATATCTTTCATTATTGTCTGTAAATACATCTCTGTGACCCAACATTATCCTAATACCATAACCATATCCCAACACAATAACAGGAAAAGTACAATAAGTATGTTATACTACACTTTTGGAAATAGTAAAATTTAATTCAATTTACCTTTATTTCTATAGCGCTTTTACAATGTAGATTGTGTCCAAGCAGCTTCACATAGAAGATTATAGTGATTTGAAACAGTGTCAGTTCAGTTTTCAGTTTAAATGTGCTTAATATAAAGTGCCACCCTTTATATTAACATTTGTATGTAGTGAATATTTCTAACATCGACACTGTATAATATCCAACACAATCTCACGGCAATTCGTAACTTTTTGATTAGTGGCTAATTCGTATGAATTCGCACGATCTAATTCGCACAATTTAGTACGATTTGCTCATCCCCCAATGACGGTTGGGTTTAGGGGTGTGGTTTGGTGCCACGCCTCCTTTTTAAAATCATACAATTTCGTACGAATGAACTCGTACGAATTCGTACGAATTATCCACTAAACTGACAAAACGTAAAATACTTACGTTTTCTCGTGAGATCAGGCTGTAATATCTGTAAAAATGAACAGGAGGTGATATATTCTATCTATATTCATATATATGTATTATTTCTCTTCTCTTCAGCTCTGTCATCCTCCATGAGTCCTCTGTTTGAGGAGCTTCAGTGTTCAGTGTGTCTGGATGTGTTCATTGATCCAGTCAGCACTCCATGTGGACACAACTTCTGTAAGAGCTGCCTGAGCAAGAGCTGGGAGAAGAGTCAGGACTGCTACTGTCCATTGTGTAGAGAAAGTTTCAGTAATAGACCTGACTTGAAGATCAACACAGGGCTTAGACAGCTTGCCCAACTCTTTAAGCAAAGGTTGACCTTGCGAATATCTGGGGTTCTCTGTGACATCTGTGATGGGAGAAAGATGAAAGCCCTGAAGTCCTGTCTGACGTGTCAGACCTCTTACTGTGAAACTCACCTGGAGCCTCATAGGAGAGTCCCGAACTTCAAGAAACACAAACTGATGGAGCCTGTGAAGAATATAAAGGACTACATATGCCGGAAACACGAGAAACCTCTGGAGCTGTTCTGTAGAGATGATCAGATGTTTGTTTGTGTGTTTTGCACTGATGGAGAGCACAAGACTCACAACACTGTTCCTCTAGAGATGGAGAGTAAAGAGAAGAAGGCATGAGTTACTCCCAATAGGAAAACTTACTTTGATAACTTGGTTGAAATGTTAGAAAGCTCTTCTGTTAGATGTAAAATCATCAATGAGTAATTGTGTGTGTGTCTGTGTGACTATCTCTATATAGATTCAGATGATGAAGACTCAGAGAGACTTGCAGCAGATGATCGAGGACAGAGTCAAGAAGATTCAAGACATCGAACACTCAGCAGAACTTAGAAAGGTGAAATGAAATGCTCAATATTTGATGGATGGTGTGTAGATTTCTTTTAATAAAATATAACTGTATGTTTCAGAAAAGCACAGAGCAAGAGAAAGCGTCCACTGTTGAGCTCTTAAGTGATTTAATGCGCTCCATTGAGAGATGTCAGGCCGAGCTACTAGAGATGGTGGAGGAGAAGCAGAAAGCAGCAGAGAAACAGGATGAAGAGCTGATTCAAGAGCTGCAGCAGGAAATCACTGAGCTGAAGATGAGAAACTCTGAGCTGGATCATCTCTCACACACTGAGGATCACCTTCAGCTCCTACAGGTCAGTGTCTCTCTTTCTGCTCACAAGTCAGGACAACACTCACACTGCTCCTGCTGAATGATTTCTCCTCTCTTCTGCTGTAGATTTACCCATCCATATGCATCCCACCAAACATCAGGAACTGGCCTGAGATCAGTGTGAACGCTGATGTGAGTGTAGAGACTCTGAGGAGAGCTCTGACTCAACTGCAGGAAACTCTGGACCAGAAACTCAGTCAAACAGGTAGATCAATTTCAAATACAAAAAGACCCATCGCACCGTGTCTTAGATGTCTCAGGCTTGGTCAGTGCTCTTTTAATCCTTCTGGAGCTTCTATATCAACACAGGCTCATTGTGAATACGTACCCCCCTCACATTTCTGGAGAGCACCAATTATGTAGCCAGACGTATGTATGTCTGCATTTTCTCTTTTAACTGAATGCTACGAGACGGTAAGACGCTGCCGATGGCTTCTGTTCCTTTTTGTGCTACCAGCTGACCGCTTACCTCTGTATGGACGGCTTTTCCGCTGTTACCAGTTTGCCCAGTAGCTCACCATGTAAGTCAGCGGACTTGGGAGGTGGAGAGGAGTTGACACGATGACAGGGTTCAAGTTCGGCGAATAACGGTTTCAGAAAGCAAGTAAAACAAAAGATAAAAAATAAAATAAACAAGTAAACAACCGGGTGAGAACGTGGTAAGATCTGAAAACGTGGTAAAATCCAGGCGGCCGCAAGGGGTTTCCTTTTTGGATCGCTTTTCAAAATGCTGTCGGTTGGGTTTAGGGAAGACGGTGGGCGGGTCAATGGGTGCTTTTGAAAACACTTTCGGTTGGGTTTAGGGAAGGGGGTGGGTGGGAGTATTGGTTGGTCGATCAGTCAGTCAAATCTCAGTGCAGCAGGTTAATATGAATGAAAAAATTCAGTCCAGCACTGGTAGAAAACAAAATCTAACCTGAGTCATCGAAAATAAAAAAGTTAAATATATGCTTAAAACATTTTTTATTCAGTGAAGTTTAATATTAAACTAATTTCAAGAGGAGCACATGCTCACGATTGACCCAGCTGGCCCACATTAGCTAATCCCGATCGTCCAATCAAAGGATCCCAAGTCACTGTGTATATCCTCATTTCCTTTCTAGAACTACCTTCGTCTGGAAGAAACCCCCCTCCTCCCCTTCTTCCACCTTTATCCAAAATGGGCGGCACGGTGGCCCAGTGACTAGCACTGGTGCCTCACAGCATGAATACCAATTCGTGTCCTCATGCTTCGTGTCCTCGCTGGGCCATCTGGTATTTCTGTGCAGAGTTTGCATGTTCTCCCCGTGTCCGTGTGGGTTTCCCCCAGGTTCCCCGGTTTCCTCCCACCATCCAAATATGCTCTATATTATAGACAAATAAGCCTTAGTCTTTTTTCTAAATGTCTTACTCTCAGGAAGTTCACCTTAGCCTCAGCAGCGGGGTGTTTTGAGATTGATCTGAGCTCAATCTCCCCTCGCCCTGGGCCGAGGATCCCTTGAACTCAGGGCTCTCTCCTGGGACAGCATGCCAAACAAGCTATGTATAAATCATCAGCTGAGTGTGAATTATTGAAGCCTGTTTTTAAAAGGTAATTTGTAGTGTATGTGGTGTAAACCATACAAATTGTGTGCACTAAGAATCTTTGGAATCATGTTAGAGAGAAAATATTATGTGTGTGTCCTGACATTGTGGTTAAGTATACTTCACCCAAAATAGGTTTCAAACCTGTTTTTTCTTCCATCTGTTGAATACAAAAGAAGATATTTTAAAGAAAGCTGAAATTCTGATTTCCATAGTATTTGTTTTTCATACTATAGATGTCAATGGGTAAAATATCGAACTTTAAAATATCTTATTTGTGTTTAACAGAAAAAAGAAGCTCAAACAATTGAAGGGTGAGCAAATAGTGAGATTGAGTGGAAATTTTCTTTGCACATTGATTTGTATTAACCTGTGTTTTGAGCCTATATTTAAATATAATATCAGCTATAAAGACTATCCAACCCAGGCTCATTCTGAAAACGTACCTCTATATACATTTCTGGATACATTTGTTTTTGCGAATCCACTAGAGGTCGCTGTGTACGCTTTTTCAGATCTCAAATTTCTCTCGCGTACCATTTGTGCCTGCTGTTCTTACGCAAATCCACCAGAGGCCGATGTCGACTGACTGACCTACCAATCGACTGACCCACCCACCTCCTTCTCTAAACCCAACCAATAGTGTTTTCAAAAGCACCGATTGACCCGCTCACCCTTTTCCAAATTGCAATTTAAAGCAATCCAGAAAAAGAAAAGCCCTCATTTTTACCACAATCTCACCCTGTTTACTCGTTTATTTGATGGATTCTGTTTTTTTTTACCTGCTTTCTGAAACTATTCTTCACCGGACTCAAATCCCGTCAGTGTGGTCATCTCCTCTCTGCATCTCAAGTCCCCAACATCCATGGTGAGCTACTGAACAAACTAGTAACAGCGGGAAAGCTGTCCATACGGAGGTAACCGGTCAGCACGAAAAGGAACAGCGTCATACCACCCCGTAGCGTTTGTTTTAAAGATGAAATGCAGCCATACGTACTTCTGGCTACATAGTTTGCAATTTAATCTCCAGAAACATATATATTGATATATTTAGGTGAACATTTTTATACAACATGAATTTAACAATATCATCTCTTATTATTATTTATTTTCACAGTGTTGAGGAGGATGCAGCACTATGCAGGTACAGTGACAGATCACAGTAATAGTTTCAAAAACCTTTACAAACAATAATATTCCAAAACATTATTAATATTGTATTGTGAAGATGTGATTTATATTCTCTGATCTCTTATTCTCAGTGGATGTAACTCTGGATCCTGATACAGCTAATCCATTTCTCATCCTGTCAGAAGATGGGAAACAAGTGAGACATGGAGACACTAAACAAAATCTCCCAAACAACCCACAGAGATATGATCACTGCAACACTGTCCTAGGAAAAGAGGGATTCTCCTCGAAGAGATTTTATTTTGAGGTGCAGGTGAAAGAAAAGACTAAATGGGATTTAGGAGTGGCCAGTGAATCTGTTAAGAGGAAGGGAAAGATCACACTGAGTCCTCAGCATGGATACTGGGCTGTGGGTCTGAGGAATTTTAATGAATATTGGGCTTTTGATGCTCCAGCTGTCCGTCTGTCTGTAAGAGAAAAACCACAGAAGGTTGGCGTGTTTGTGGATTATGAAGACGGTCTGGTCTCCTTCTATGATGTTGAGTCAAGATCTCACATCTACTCTTTCACTGGACAGTCTTTCAATGAGAAACTCTATCCTTTATTCAGCCCATGCATTAATTATGAAGGTAAAAATTCAGCACCGCTTATCATCTCAGCTGTTAAATACATTGAATAAATGTACACCCTAAATACACTGACTGGCTACTTTATTATGTACACCTTACTAGTATCATGTTGGACCACCTTTTGCCTTCACAACTTTCTTAATCCTACGTGGCATAGATTCAACAAGGTACTGGAATTATTAAATTCTGAAAGAGATATTGCTCCAAATTGACATGATAGCATCACGCAGTTGCTGCAGATTTGTCGGCTGCACATCCATGATCTCCCATTCCACCACATCCCAAAGGTGCTCTATTGGATTGAGCTCTGGTGACTGTGGAGGCCATTTGAGTACAGTGAACTCATTGTCATGTTCAAGAAACCAGTCTGAGATGATTCGCGCTTTATGACATGGCACGTTATCCTGCTGGACGTAGCCATAAGAAGATGGGTCCATTGTGGTCATAAAGGAATGAACATGGTCAGCAACGTGTGTTTTTGGCAAAGTGTGCCAAAAACATATCCCCCACACCATTTCACCACCACCAGCCTGAACCGTTGATACAAGGCAGGATGAATCCATGCTTTCATGATGCTGACCCCAAATTCTGACCCTAACATCCGAATGTTGCAGCAGAAATTGAGACTCATCGAACCAGGCAACATTTTTCCAATCTTCTATTGTCAATTTTGGTGAGCCTGTGCAAATTGTAGCCTCAGTTTCCTGTTCTTAGCTGACAGGAGTGGCACTCAGTGTGGTCTTCTGCTGCTGTAGCCCATCAGCCTCAAGGTTCATTGTGTTGTGCGTTCAGAGATGCTCTTCTGCATACCTTGCTTGTAACGAGTGGTTATTTGATTTACTGTTGCCTTTCTATCAGCTCGAACCAGTCCTAATGCCGCTCAATGGATATTTTCTTTTTTTCGGACCATTCTCTGTAGATGGTTGTGTGTTAAAATCCCAGTAGATCAGCAGTTTCTGAAATACTCAGACCAGCCCGTCTGGCACCAACAACCATGCCACGTTTAAAGTCACTTAAATCACCTTTCTTCCCCATTCTGATGCTCGGTTTAAACTGCAGCAGATCACCTTGACCATGTCTACATGCCTAAATGCAGTGAGTTGTTGCCATGTGATTTACTGATTAGAAATTTGCATTAACAAGCAGTTGGACAGCTGTGACTAATAAAGTGGCAGGTGAGTGTGTATATATAGTTGATGCTATATATACTAATTCTGGCTTTAAAGTCCATGTGAAATCCAAAATTACAATGTTTATTTGCTAGCTCACATTGTTATTCTTCAGGTAAATAGTTAATCCGTGCCAGTTAATTCACTGAAAAATATTTTGTTTTGGTAATCTTATATCAAAGTCTGACTGTTTCCCTCCACCCTTGGAGTGGCGATTCTTCTGTTGACATGAACCTGAGGGTTTCCATAGCAACAGCATATTAATATCCTAAACCTCGGCCCTCTTACTGTTAGTTTGCTACGAGGGATTGATTCGCAACACAAAGCCCCGTCCCCCTACTCGATATTCTGTTTCAGTTGTAAGCACATCAACATACTGATATAAAAGTCTCCGCAACTTCTGGTTTACGCAGGTTTCAAATTTTTTTTTATAATTTGTACTTTGTTTATAATTTCACATCAAATATATGCATTTGCACTAAATGTCCTAATAAGACCTTGACATCAAATCTCTTCACATTTATCAGCCAACAAACAGGCTTTTTGCTTTTTGTTAGACAAATTTTTGTGTAAAACATGTAAAAATTTGTGTTGGGTTCCTGAGATAAACTGAGTGTAACAATAAAAACCTACACTGCAAAGCTGATTTTTTTTAGTCAAACACAAAACACTTTAAAGGAGTAACAGGCGAGGTGACCTGTGGAGCTTTATAGATGCACACACAAACACACCTACTATTACATAAGGTCAAAGTCTGAAGTACAGAAAATATGGGAGGAAATCTGACATGTCTGAAGGTGCAACTACCGAACAACAGTCTTAAATGAAGATATTACTGTACTTGAAATAACCTTAATAATTATCGAGACTTTCTATGAACACAGCTGATATTCACTCACAGGTGAGTTATGGAAATTGTCTTACAGTGTTATTGAAAGGGTTTAGCAGAGATCACTTCTAATTTGACTAGGATGGGCAATACCAGATTGCTATTATTACTTTGTTTAATAGGAAATGTATGAGAAGTGTTATTTGTATGATTGAAAAGGTTATAGTGTTTTGTCATCGTATAACAAATCTCAGAGCATCAAGAGGGTAAACTGTGGATAGACAGAACACAATTATTCTGTATTTTAAAAATGTAGGCCAATTGATCTTACTTTTAGAAATACAAAATACGCAAGAGCTGTAAACATTAATGAATTTTATTTATATAACCTATATTTTATTTTTGTGCTGGCATTACAGTAAGTTATATGTCACATACACTGAAAAATATAAATCTTAAGAATTACTTTAAAAAATCCTCGTAACAATTTGCACTAACAAATTGCAGGTAAATTTTACAATCTTATATCAGATACAATGAACTTGTCAATATCATGTTAAATTTACTTAATGTCTAATCTAAAACTCCTAAATTAATGAAGTAAAAGTTTATTGATTATCTTTAATTTGGAGTCTTTTTTTAAAATTAATCAAGTTCAATTCAATTCACCTTTATTTGTATAGCGGTTTTACAATGTAGATCGTGTCAAAGCAGCTTCACATAAAAGGTCGTAGTAAATTGGAACAGTGTAGTTCATTTTTAGTGTTTAAGTTCAGTTTAGCTCAGTTCAGTGTGGTTTAAAAATCACCACTGAGAGTCTAAACACTGAAAAGCAAATCCAACGATACGCAGCTCTACAGATCCCAAACCATGCGAGCCAGTGGCGACAGCAGAGAGGGAAAAAAAAACTTCACTAATGGCGGAAGTGAAGAAAAAAAACCTTGAACCATTTTAATTTCTCCGCTGGCCAAACGTCTTATGCAGAGCTGCAGTCTCAGCGGCGGAGGCTGGAAGCTGGCTTCAGCGAAGACTCGTCTGTCCCTGGAGTGCCACAGGAATCAGGCTCATGTTCTCTACTCCTCCATGACCACCACAGTAGCTGCTCAGGATACGGCCTGGTCCAGGATAGGGAAACCTTGGGATCATCTCGTCGTTGTTTTAGCAAAAGGAATACTGCTTTTTTTTTTTATAAAAATATTTTAATAAATCTTATTGGTTACAAATTAGTTCATCTGGCATAACTTGTTTTGTTAAAACACACATTTCCACTGACTTGGATTTTGTTATTTCACTTAAGTTTAAGCAAATTGAACCCAAGAGCAAATTTACTTTAAAAACCCTTACTGATCTCAAAATTAGTGTTAGGATTGCAATGGCTCTTTGAGTGAAGCATCAAACATTAATGTTGAAAAGAATGCCAAGATCCAAAGCATGAGTGCTACTCTTCTGAAAGGTGGTAACCGCAAAACTTAAAAACCCTTACTCAAAACTCTTCTTAATCTTCAAACTAATGATGATTAAACTCTAACAAGTCTTTCTTCTAAATTTACACACCGAAGATTGCTTTTATCTTCAAAGCATTCTGGGAACAACTCATCCATTACGACATATCAATTATTAAAATGTACTTAATATTACTAAGTTTGCAATGATTAGAAAATATTTAAATATCACAAGTAAATGAATATTAATTTTTAACTCTTTACACTCGTTTCATTTATTACATGAAGTAATATTTAGTTAAAAAATTCTAGTTATCCTTGACACTTAATATTACAAGTTAAACATTATGAGAGTAAATTTATTAGATTTTACCACACCAAAAAGTCATTTCTTTCAGGGTGTGTGTGTGTGTGGTGTGTGTGGTGTGTGTGTGTGTGTGTGTGGGTGTGTGTGTGTGTGTGTGTGTGTATTTTATTGCATGACTTGAGGGCAACAAGGAGGAGAACTAATTTTAGGATGAATTATAAGTTGTGATTTTCTTTTTTCTCTCTCTTGGAAATGAACAGAAATGGCTAATTCTTTACCACCACCATTACCAATACGACAGACCAGAAGACTGAGCATGGACATTTCTCTCTGTGAGTCTATTTTGAGTTAGTCATTAAGTAATTCATTTAACTGACTTGTTCAGTAACACTTTTTTTGATGGAAGCTACTACTGCGTTGGTCAAAAATAATCCCCAAATTTGTATCTAAATCACTTACACTCTCAGAGAAAATGGTATGTTGTACTAAAGAAGGTACAAACCCTTGTCACTGGGGCAGTACCTTTTTGGAACAGAATTGTACTTTAAGACAAAGAAACAAATTTGTACCATTGCAGTTTGTACCTTTAAGGACATGATTTGTACCACAGGAAACCAAAATGTACCTTTGGTTTTTAAAACCTGCAGATATAATATTGTACCTTTATCAAATTACAAATCTGATCCATGAAGGTACCACTACAGTGACAAGACACTTTGTACCTTACAGGGGCAAATGTGTTCCTTCAAGAACTATTTAAAGATATTTTGCTTTATCCAAATGCATCAATTTATTTTCAGTAGATATAAAACATCAAATATATTTATTAACAATGTTTCAGTTTACAAAAAAGTTTCTTTTTGTGTAAATGCACCATTTCAATTTACTAAAATTATAAAAAATACTTTAACATAAATCAAAAAATCTATTCTGCTAAACATTTCACAACACTTTTCACAAAAATGCTACAGAAACACATTCTCCCAAGTACAATACAAAACATTTTATTTCTTCAATTTTCACACAAAACCTTCATACTCACGTAAAAGTTCATTTAATTTACTTAGTTTTAAAATAGAAATAGAATTTTGCAAAAGTAACAAGATGCACAATGTTTGATGAGTTTTACAATACTAAAATGTCTGCACGAACACTTTGCATATGCGGCACTTTTGCCAGCTCACATGCGTAGTGGTGAGCAAACGCCAAAAGGTGCGGATATCAATAATGAAACTGTATTTATCAGAAAACGCTTACCAAATGTTCATTAAAATGCCCTAATGTTTAGTTTACAATATATGTTACATTTTTGTTTTAAAAGTTGTTTTGTTTTATAGAAGTTAATAATGAATGTTTATGAGTTTCTTTAAACTTATGCTTTAAATGACGATTCATGTTTTAATTTGGAAACTATTCATAAAATCACTTTGCCTTTCCAGTAATATTTATTTTCATAGATATTGTAATAAAGGAGTTGTCGAACCCTCATGTTGTGTACCTTCATTTCAATTGTAGCATAAAAGCTACAGAGCAGTATCATAAGAGGTCTTTTCTGTACTATATAAGATACAACTTTTACAAAGGTACAAAACTGTTCCTCAAGGAACATTATTTGTACCACCGTGTACCTTTTTTTCTGAAAGTGTAATATAGATTTTCTTTATATTACTGTAGGTGTCTACTATTACAGTGTATTATTATGCCTTAACTAAATGTGTAATTTTATACAGATACTTTATCAGGCACATACTGTACACACATACTGTATGTTTGATTGTGATTATTAAAAACACTGTGTGTAATTATATCTTTTATTTATGAAAATGCATCTGTGTGGTCCTATACATGCAGTCCCTATACGTTACCTCTTTAAGAGATTTAAAACATAACTCTAAGTCACTATCCACAACCATACCCCACCCCAATAACATCAAAAGTATTTGAAGAACAATTTGAGCACAATACGCACATTTTAACACGTGTAACACATGTGTGACCCTTAATATTAACATACATATTTGGAACATCAGCACAGGAGATGATATATTGGTATGTTTCTCTTCTCTTCAGCTCTGTCATCCTCCATGAGTCCTCTGTTTGAGGAGCTTCAGTGTTCGGTGTGTCTGGATGTTTCACTGATCCAGTCAGCACTCCATGTGGACACAACTTCTGTAAGAGCTGCCTGAGCAAGAGCTGGGAGAACAGTCAGGACTGCTACTGTCCATTGTGTAGAGAAAGTTTCAGTAATAGACCTGACTTGAAGATCAACACAGGGCTTAGACAGCTTGCCCAACTCTTTAAGCAAAGGTTGACCTTGCGAATATCTGGGTTCTCTGTGACATCTGTGATGGGAGAAAGATGAAAGCCCTGAAGTCCTGTCTGGTGTGTCAGACGTCTTACTGTGAAACTCATCTGGAGCCTCATAGGAGAGTCCCGAACTTCAAGAAACACAAACTGATGGAGCCTGTGAAGAATATAAAGGACTACATATGCCAGAAACACGAGAGACCTCTGGAGCTGTTCTGTAGAGATGATCAGATGTGTGTTTGTGTGTTTTGCACTGATGGAGAGCACAAGACTCACAACACTGTTCCTCTAGAGGTGGAGAGTAAAGTGAAAAAGGCGAGAGATACTAATAAAATATAATTTTTTTCTTCAAAGCAAAGTTCTCATTGAGTGATCAAATGTGTTCGTGTTTCCCTCTGTAGACTCAGATGATAAAAATTCAGAGAGACATGCAGAAGATGATCCAGGACAGAAACAAGAAGATTCAAGATATCAAACACGAGGCAGAACTCAGAAAAGTGATATGAAGATATTCAATATTTAATAGATGATGTTTAGATTTCTCTTTAAAAAATTAAACTGTATATTTCAGAAACGTGATGAGGAGATGATTCAAGAGCTGCAGCAGGAAATCACTGAGCTGAAGATAAGAAACTCTGAACTGGATCATCTCTCACACACTGAGGATCACCTTCAGCTCCTACAGGTCAGTGTTTCTCTTTCTGCTCACATCACAGGACAACACTCACACTCCTCCTGCTGAATGATTTCTCCGCTCTTCTGCTTTAGATTTACCCATCCATACGCAGCCCACCAAACAGCAGGAGCTGGCCTGATGTGAGTTTGGAGACATTGAGGAAAGCTCTGATTCAACTACAGGAAACCCCGGACCAGAAACTCAGTCAAACTGGTTGGTTACTATCAAATGCAACACTCTAATTATTAGATGCTGTTTTAAGAGTAAATTAAAAATGTATGAGACAAACTGGGTATTTGAGGGTAACTGCAGATCCCTGTGAATACAAATTGTTATAATGCTGTTTAATACTGTTCAGAAATTTGACATTGCCTCTCAGATCATGACTGTATTTGAAGTATTGCAGAGAAACAGGCTCTGAACCATTTTTAAATCAGCTTCTTAGTGATATAACCTTTTACCAAAGATAAATATCAAAATTGGGTCAGTAATTTCCTATCCAAAGATCATCCGATCATACTTTCATATCGGTCAAATCCTGAATGACTAATAAATAAATACGTATTCATTTTCCTTCGGCGTATTCCCTTCATTCATCAGGGCTCGCCACAGTGGAATGAACCGCCACCAGCTTATGTTTTACACAGCGGATGCCCATCCAGCTGCAACCCAGTACTGGGAAACACCCATACACACTCATTCACACACATACACTACAGCCAATTTAGTTTATTCAATTCATCCATAGCAGGGGTGGGCAAACTCGGTCCTGGAGGGCCGGTGTCCTGCACAGTTTAGCTCAAACTCTAATCAAACACACCTGCTTATAGATTTCTAGTGATCTTGCAGATACTGATTAGCTTGTTCAGGTGTGTTTGATTAGTGTTGAAGCTAAACTGTGCAGGACACCGGCCCTCCAGGACCGAGTTTGCCCACCCCTGATCTATAGTGTATGTCTCTGGACTGTGGTGGAACCTGAAGAACACCCACATGAACACGGGGAGAACATGCAAACCCCACACAGGAATGCCAACTGACCCATCTGGGACTCGAACCAGTCCTTCTTGCTGTGAGGCGACAGTGCTAACCACTGAGACACCGTGTCACTTAAATACAATACTGTATTTTTCAAATGGGCTTTTAATGTAATGGACATTATCTTAAAAGACACAGCATGTCATTTTAGCCACTAGAGCAGGGGTCACCAATCTCGGTCCTGCAGGGCCGGTGTCCCTCCAGGGTTTAGCTTCAACTTGCCTCAAAACACTGCCTGGGTGTTTCAAATATACCTAGTAAGACCTTGATAGCTTGTTCAGGTGTGTTTGATTAGGGTTGGAGCTAAAATCTGCAGGACATCGGCCCTTTGGTGACCCCTGCACTAGAGGGTGTCTGTGTTGTGTCATGTGGTTATTAGAGCACCACACCGCTTTTAGGACATGGATGTTAAGATCTCTTCATCATCTGTTTACTTTTTGTCTTCACAGTGTTGAGGAGGATACAGCAGTATGCAGGTACAGTGACTGATCTGTTCACTCACATATTAATACTTTCACAAACATAAAACTCTCGATACGTTGCTTGCCTGTACAAAAGATGTTATTAAATATTAAACGTGAAAGTATTTCTGTTGTCAGTAATGCAATAATCATTTAATTATTATCTGATCTCTCACTCTAAGTGGATGTGACTCTGGATCGTGATACAGCTTATCCAGAACTCATCCTGTCTGATGATGGAAAACAAATGATACAAGGAGACATTTATCAAGACCTCCCAGATATCCCAGAGAGGTTTGATCATTGCCCTTCGGTCCTAGGAAGAGAGGGATTCTCCTCAGGGAGATTTTATTTTGAGGTGCAGGTGAAGGGAAAGACTGAGTGGAGTTTAGGAGTGGTCAGAGAATCAATTAACAGGAAGGGAAAAATCATTCAGAGTCCTGAGAATGGACACTGGTGTGGGCCCTGATGAAAGGAGATCAATACTGGGCCTGTGCTGATCAGCGGTCTCTCTAAATGTGAAGCCGCAGAAGGTTGGTGTGTTTGTGGATTATGAGGACGGTCTGGTCTGCTTCTTCGATGTGGAGTCCAGATCTCATATCTTCTCTTTCACTGGACAATCTTTTATTAATAGGGTTTATCCTTATTTCTGTGCATGTTTCACCAGTAAAAGTAAACATTCAGTACCACTGATAATCTCACCTGTAATTACAGTGAATAAAATTACACACCTCAGATACAATTGACAATTTTTAATAAGTTTGTAAACAAGGAATCTGAAAATGGCAATCATGCATATTTTTAAATCAAGCTTCATGTTGTGATCATGTTAGCTCTTGCTGATACATCCTGCAACTACACCATTGCCTGCAAAATCAGTGAAATGTACTCATTAATTTGGCAAAAATGTGTAAAGAATGTTTTTTATTATGATAAAGACCCTTAAATATGTGGGATATTATTATTATTATTGCTTTTTTCTTCATAATTTTTTTTCTTTCTTGTATGAAATATTAACTCACCGGCCACTTTATTAGGTACATCTGTAAATCTGCTCGTTAACGCAAATTTCTAATCAGCCAATCACATGGCAGCAACTCAATGCATTTAGGTATGAAGACACGGTCAAGACGATCTACTGCAGTTTAACCGAGCATCAGAATGGGAAGAAAGGTGATTTAAGCGACTTTGAAGTGCCATTGTTGTTGGTGCCAGATGGGCTGGCCTGAGTGTTTCAGAATCTGCTGATCTACTTGGATTTTTACACACAACCATCTCTAGGGTTTACAGAGAATGATCAGAAAAAGAGAAAATATAAGTGAGCGGCAGTTCTGTGGGCGTGAATGCCTTTTTGATGCCAGAGGTTAGAGGAGAATGGTCAGACTGGTTCGATCTGATATAAAGGCAAGAGTAACTCAAGTAACCACTTGTTACAACCGAGGTATGCAGAAGAGCATCTCTGAATGCACAACACCTCCAACCTTGAGTTGGCTACAGCAGCAGAAGACCACACCGTGTGCCACTCCTGTCAGCTAAGAACAGGAAACTGAGGCTACAATTCACACAGGCTCACCAAAATTGGACAATAGAAGATTGCAAAAACGTCACCTGGTCTGATGAGTCTCAATTTCTGCTGCAACATTCGGATGGTAGAGTCAGAATTTGGCATTAACTACATGAAAGCATGGATCCATCCTGCCTTGTATCAACAGTTTAGGCTGCTGTGATGGTGTAATGGTGTAGGGGATATTTTCTCGGCACACTTTAGACCCATTAGTACCAATCAGACGAATTTCTTAACATCACAATGAGTTCACTGTACTCAAATGGCCTCCACAGTCACCAGAGCTCAATCCAATAGAGCACCTTTGGGATTTGAAATCTGCTACAACTGCGTGACGCTATCATGTCAATATGGACCAAAATCTCTGAGGAATATTTCCAGTAGCTTGTTGAATCTATGCATGAAGGATTAAGGCAGTTCTAAAGGCAAAAGGGGGTCCCACTTGATACTAGTATAAAGTGTACCTAATAAGTGGCCGGTTAGTGTATGAACGTTCAAATTATGATCTACATGTGAAGTGCTAATTTAGTAGTTTTTTATATATGACTGATATGATTGTCATTTGATCAATTTAGGACTGATGTACATGTCTAATCATCTTTTTCACTTACTTTTTTTCACAACAACAACTCTAGCAGTCTTACTCTAACACTGAATGCTCTGCCACAAATAAGTTACATTGTAACTGGCACTCCTTGTATGTATTCTTGTATTGCCTCTTCTTGTTGAATTGCTGAAAGCCTTCTCTGTTGTAAGTCACTTTGGACAAAAGCGTCTGCTAAATGACTAAATGTAAAAATGTTTTCTATAAAAAAAACCAGAAATTGAGAGTCTGTGGCATTATTAGCATGATGACAAAGGGCACGGCCTATGTCATTAGTTAAAATGGCTTTCTCTGGAACATTCTTTCCATACATTTGGGATAATGTAAGTGCATAAATCAGTGAAATATGTAACACTGTTCTAGTGGTTTTTGAATATTCTAATGAGAAAAAAAAAGTATTACGTATTGTCCCTTTAAATGACTGAAATCACATTTCAAAAATCGAAATCGATCTTACCTTATATTAATTCAATTTCCCACAATAGTAAGATAACTTGATCAAAACTCGACAAACATTCTGAAATTTAACATCTCATCTGAGCACTAGCAGACTGTCGAGGTTTAGACAGGAAATTGAGTGTTATTTTACCCTGACAAAATCAATTGTTCAGCAGTAACTACCGAGCTACAGTATCTGATGGATCACTAGTTGTTGTTTTTTTATGTGAGCTTTATAAGCTTTCTATGTTGTTAGCTAAGATACATGTCTAACGTTGATTTGATGTGCGACTGCGAATGTTCGGTTGGAAATTTGATACCGCGCTTCACCTCCAGCTTATATGATTCCTACTGCGCATGCCCAGACTTCTTTGCCGTACATTTTTTTGCGAAATCAGTTTTGGAGTTTGTAGATGTTTGTAAAACGAAAATGAGCCTTGAGAACAATAAGTCTTGAGAAATTATTGGAACGTATGTTATGCAGACACTTAATATTTCATTATATTAGATAATAAGTTCATTTATAGGTTGTACTTTAAACTTAAAGTTCGAAAAATTATTTAAAAAGTAAATTTATTGAATGTTTTGCCTGAATTTTTGTTGCATTTACACGGTTTTGACCAGCAGGTGTCGCTAGAAAATGCTGTTTCAAACACTTCAAACAGTAGCTCCAATTACTAGCATGTGCTTTGTCTAGGTTTCGGTTTCTCCCCAGTGTTTGTGTTCAGTGTGTGGTTCACTGGATTTCGTCAGTTTCTAGTTTGTTTTGTCCCCCTTTCCACTAAGCAAAATCATTTTCATCTTCGAATTCCTAGACCTCGACGATACGTATTTCCACGCTTATCTCACGAG